>NW_015389675.1:9090-35545 GCF_001527695.2 Protobothrops mucrosquamatus
GAGATAGATAATAGATAGATAGATAGATAGATAGATAGATAGATAGATAGATAGATAGATAGATAGATAGATAGAAGGTGGGATGGATAGATAGATAAATAGTAGGTGGGTGGGTAAGTAGATAGGTAGGTAGGTAGGTAGGTAGGTAGGTAGATAGATAGATAGATAGATAGATAGATAGATAGATAGATAGATAGATAGATAGGTGGGATGGATAGGTGGGATGGATAGATAGATAGATAGATAGATAGATAGATGATAGATAGATAGATAGATAGATAGATAGATAGATAGATAGATGATAGATAGATAGATAGATAGATAGATAGATAGATAGATAGATAGATAGATAGATAGATAGTAAATGGATGGATGGCTAAATAGACAGATTTTTATAGCCAGTTCAAGCAAGCCTGTAGGGAGATCTCCTGACCACTTAGATTCTCCTGGTCAGTGCGTTTTAAAGCATTTAAAGTAGGATCCCCGATTTATAATTTAGACCTAAATTATTAACTGGTTAATCATTGGATGTAATTAAGGTAATTAATTAATATAAATTCCCTTTGAAGAAAGAAAGCAGGAAGAATCATGGAGGGCTCGGAGCAAACAGTTAAGCTTTTTTTGTAATTGTTGGAGATGATGACATCTTCCCAGAAAAAGAAACTTTGGAGTTCTTCCAGGATTCCCCCCCCCCCCCTTATAAGTCCAAACTTCCTTGGAAGAATCTGAAGGGGTCCGTTTCTAGAACCATTTATTCATACTCCCCAAAAACAATTTCTAGTTGTTGTTTTTTTTTAAAAAAAAATTATTTCTGTATCTATAATTTTAAAATGCAGAAACTACACTTTAATACGGCAGCCTTTAATATGGTTCTTGGTTTTTTTCCAATTTTGTTGTTTTAGGAAAAAAGCTGTTTGGGGAAGGTTACAGTGGACTAGAGTATGACTACAGGGGCCTCATTAAACTGTACAACTCCATTGGCAACTACGAGAAAGTATTTGAATACCACAATATCTTAGCCAACTGGAACAGATTGCGGGATCGGCAGTTTTCAGTCACAGATGCCCTGGAGGATGTCAGCACCAGCCCTCAGTCAACTGAGCAAGTGGTCCAGACTTTCCTGATGTCTCAGACCGTCGAAGGACCCGTTTGCTAAGGAACTTGGTCAATTTTACCAATTCTTGTTTCCTTCTTGGTTTTCCTCTAAATTTACACGGGAAAAGTCATACTGTGAAATTCGAAACCATATGTATTTTTTTTTCTTTTTCCAACCCTCCTTTCCCGGAGCTGTTTTAAAAAAACCCAATAATAATAATAATAATTCGCATTGAAACACTGGTCCAGTCCATTAAAAAAAATCCCATTTTGGGGATGACGTCAACTTTTGATGGAGTGACCATAAGCCGGACGTGTGCTAAATGCACGAGCATAAGCACAGCATATTATGTTCGGGTTCAAGGGGTGTGTCTGTGTGCGCGTGTGTGGTTCACAAACACGTACACACAAGCATGTGCGCGTGGGGGAAAAAAAAAAAAAGATCTCTAATAATCTTCTCTAATTTTTTTTTTTGTTCCAAAAAGCCACTTTACAAGAAATTGCTGCAAAGACTAGAGAGAAATAAAACCATTTGACAGTTTTTAAAGAGTTGCATTCTTAATTGAGAAAAAAAAGGGGGCCAGTCATGTAAAACAAGGATTATTTCTTTTCTTCTTATTCAGTATTCGGGCCCTGCAGAATCTGGATGCAAAGGGGGGGGGAATTGGATGAGGACTTGTGTGTAATCTCTTGTCAGAAACGTCTTTCCTCACACGGAAGTGGCGATCAGCTGTTGACCCACAGTGTTGGAACTAGATGGCTTAAGAAAGCCCTTGTCTGACCAGGCTTGCTCCTAAACCAGGGATAGACAACCTTGGCTCTTTTATGACTCGTGGACTTCAACTCCCAGAATTCCTGAGCCAGCCATTCTGAGGAGAAATGGAGACGTTTCTGTGCTGGCTCAGGAATTCTGGGAGTTGAAGTCCACGAGTCATAAAAGAGCCAAGGTTCCCTCCCCCTGGCCTAGATCAGTAGTAGGCAACCTTGGCTCTTTTATGACTCATGGACTTCAACTCCCAGAATTCCTGAGCCAGCCATTCTGAGGAGAAATGGAGACGTTTCTGTGCTGGCTCAGGAATTCTGGGAGTTGAAGTCCACGAGTCATAAAAGAGCCAAGGTTCCCTCCCCCTGGCCTAGATCAGTAGTAGGCAACCTTGGCTCTTTTATGACTCATGGACTTCAACTCCCAGAATTCCTGAGCCAGCCATTCTGAGGAGAAATGGAGACGTTTCCGTGCTGGCTCAGGAATTCTGGGAGTTGAAGTCCACGAGTCATAAAAGAGCCAAGGTGGCCTCCCCCTGTCCTAAAACCCTTCTTGTCCTCTGCATCCAGATTTCTCCACAGTTGGGATCGTTGAGAAATGATTGAAAAGCGGAAAAAAAACCTGCACATGTACAGAAGGAAGCTGGGGAGGTTTTCCCCTTCTCACTTTGCACTACCTTAAAGCTACAGAGATTTCTTTGAAGAAGGAATGCTTGTCTGTGAACAGCTCTTTTGAGAAGCTTGTGTGAACTGGACCAGTGGGTTCGCACAGTCGTGGCGAGAGCTCTCCAAAATAACCCCCTTTGCCTCCCATTTCTTCTCGTGATAGGCAAGGTGTTTATTTGGTTTATTTGGTTTTCCTTTTTTTTTTTTTTTTTGGCGACAGGACCAGGATAATTTAAAGCGGACCAGCCTGCCCTTCGAAAAACAAAAAAAATATATTCACGGAACAGTGTCTTATCGTACTGTTCCTCATGCCCCTCCGTTTCCTTTTACCCAGTAGATTAATTTAATTAAGGGTGCATTTTTCAGCCGTACCCCAAACGCGGCAGACAGAGCAGAGAAATATATGAGCAGCTTCCACCATTTTCAGCCGTTGTAATGGTAATGCCTTTTAAACTATTATGGATACACACACTAAATGTTATTTTGCATAAACAAAGCTTTTTAGAAACGCTTCTCCATCCTTCCCTTCTGCCTTTTCAAAACAGGCTGTCTCTAAAGGCTGTAAGATGTTTGTGCTGAGGTTTTTTTTCTTCTTCTCCTAAGCTTTATTTTATTTTATTTTGGAGATGACCGTTCTTTTTATACTTTGTAGGGGTCACCGAAATAATATCCGAAGGAGAAGAAAAAAAAAAAAAGCACAGCAAGGCAGTCGCCGTCTCTTTTGCTTCCCTTTGTGTGTTTTGAAGCCTCGTTATTATTATTTTTTACACTAAACAAACGACCACAACCTGATTCCCTTAACTTCGTTTTTTAAATGCTTGTCACTTCCTCTTCTTTTTTTTTTTAAGCGTTAATGCCTGTCTCACTAGCTTGTCTTAATTTGAGGGTGGGGTTGCCTTTTTCTTTTAGAGGAACTGTCTTTTAAACGTTGGGGGTAATCATTGAAATTTTGAAAGACCTGGGGGGGGGTCTGTGCCCAGTTTGGAAAGGAGAAGCAAAAAAAACCTTGCTGTTACCTCAGTTTTTAATATGGAGACGCTGACATTGTCTCTGTATATTAAAAGTATTGGTGGGTAGCCCACCCCTATTTTCAGGGGTTTTTATCAGCTGCCAGGGGAAGAGCTTTGGCCAGCAGAAAGCACCTCTAGGATTTGGAGTGAATTTTATTTACTGTTTTAACTTTGGGGGGAGAGGAATGAAAGATCTGCACGTCTGTTCTTAAAGTCACGGATTCCGCAAAGAATAGCAATGAGTGGCTTTATATATTTTCCTCTCTATCCCGAATATAGCAATACCATTGGCTTTTAACGTAGAATATTGCAGGACAGTCCTTTTTTGTTTTGAACTAGTGCCTTTTAAGACTTTCTTTCTTTCTTTCTTTCTTTCTTTCTTTCTTTCTTTCTTTCTTTCTTTCTTTCTTTCTTTCCCAGAGGTGGGGGGGGGGGCAATCTTGTAATTCTTTGGTGAAAAATTTGGAAGCAAGTTTTATGTGGGGACAGACAGGAGCAAAAACATTACTTAGAAAAGAGAGTTGGCCCTTGGTTTGGGGGGGCATGGCGTCTTGAGATCGGGATCGGGGCCCTTGAAAAGGGGTTTGGGAGGCGAACATCCGCAGTCAGAAATTCTGCTTGCCGTGGGGCTGGGCCCAAAAAGATTTGGAGCAGCGAGGACAGGTGCAAACCACACCTCCACCTGGGCTGGGGTCTCTAGGAAGAAGTTGCAGGAGTTCAGTCCTGTTTGCAGGCAGCTGTATGGGAGCTGTTAAATATTTTAAGGCTATTTTTTCCCCCCCAGTCTTCTAGTCGGATATGTTTCTGAGTGGTTCACTGTTTTAGGAACGAAGCAGTTGGCTAGCTTGTCTGGATAATTCTTTGCTTTGGGCTCCCCCTGGCCCTTTCAACTCCCATTGTTCATTTTTGTCCTTAAGTGGAATTCTCCGTCAAAGAGTGGCAGCGTAAACATTTCACATTGCGTTATTATTCCCCGTCGTAGCTTTTAAAACCGTTGTTTCTCTCTCTCTCTCTCCTTCCCCATCTCCTCTCACGCAAAGGCTGCCTGTTGCCTAAATCATGTCGGTTATATTCTCAGTTGCATTTGGTTGATGGAAATAATCCCAGAAGGGAAAATTAAATTAAATCAATTATGTGTTTGTGCTGGCATGTTGCATCGGCCTAGCCCAGGGGTAGGCAACTTTGGCTCTTTTACGACTTGTGGACTTCAACTGGCTGAGGAATTCTGGGAACTGAAGTCCACAAGTCATAAAAGAGCCAAGGTTGCCTACCCATGGGCTAGCCGCTCCGGTTAACAGTAGGAAGAAAAGAGGAGGACAGGACCCAAAAGAAAAATGCCCAGAACATTCCCCCCCCCCCCCCCCGTTTGCAGTGTAAACACAAGAAACATTCTTGAACTTTAGAGAAAGATCTTTTTTCTTCAGAGTTGGTTTGTCAGTTGTAGCTTCATCCTCCCAAACGTTTCGTTGCAGAATTAGACAGACCCGTGTTGGTTATCTGAACCAAGCTCCCAGTTGCTGGCTTTTAGGTCCCTTTATTTTGAAAATCATGACGTGCTAAATTCTCACAGCCGCGTAGAACCGTGCAAAGATTCTCGATTTTTCCCATCCTTTCTGAATTCCTCGGAGTAGACTGCTCCCAGTTCCTCTGCTGTTTTGGTAAAAGCCTTGCCTGCTACAGCTACAGAAAGAATTTTGCGATGGCAAGCAAGTTAATTCCAAAATGTCTCCCTGAATCTTCGTCCCATCATCATCATCATCATCATCCCCGCCCCGTTATTGCTGGTCACCGGAGGTGATGTGGTAGCGTCATGCACTTGGGACATTGGCTTTCTCTTTTCCTGAAATTGCAAATAAAACTGGGGGAGGGGAGGAAGTGGATCAATGGATAGCTTGAACTCAAAATCGGAAGGAGAAGCAACAAAATTCACAAGATACCCCTTTTAAATCTTTGGCTGCTAGAAAGACAGGGCTGGGAATATTGGTGAGTAATTTCCTTAGTTGATGTTTTTGAGGTAGGTTGTCCTTTCAATGCCAGCTCATGTGCGCAGATGTTGCCAAGGATATCAACCTTTATTTTCTAGTCCAGATCACTTGTTTTACATCAAGGGTAGATTGATATAACTAAAGTAGAAGATCCAAATTGCATTACTCAGTGGATCACAATGGCGCCACATGGAGCTAGTTGTGAAGTTTGGGATACAGTAATTGCAAGGAATTATTCATCTAAGCTGTTCCACCAACCCCTCCAACATCCTGGTAGTTAAAGTAATTTAGCAAAAAATATTTTTCCCCCTTTCCTTTGCCTTTAGCTACTCAGAAATCCCAGTAAGCTTTTATCCAGAGCAGGGCTCTCTAAACTTAGCAACTTTAAGACTGGCGGACTTCAACTCCCAGAATTCCCCAGCTAGCCATGAGGAATTCTGGGAGTTGAAGTCCAGCAGTCTTAAAGTTGCCAAATTTGGAGATCCCTCTGATCTAGAGCACAACTGGGAGCAGAAGAAGAATAATTCTTGTAAAGTATAAAAGTGAGAGTGTAGGTCTTAATTCAGAGTCCCCAGTGTGACTCACCAATAGGTACCCATGCCAGCGTGCCATGATACCCATTGAAAACTAGGAAGTGGCAAAAACTAGCAAAAATCTGTGTGGTTGTGCTGAACTAATACCGAACTTCAGACGTGTGCTGTTAATTAAAGGCTGAGAAATTCAAGGCTGGATGTTCAAGTCTAGTCCAATTAAAACGTTGCATACAGAGAAAAAAATCCAGTTGTTACACCCTTTGGAAGTGATTTGATTTTTATTTCTTATTTTGCAAATCCCCAGACGGGGATCATTCCTTTTTTCCCTTCGCCTTACTACTGAGAGCATGCGTCGTGAAATAATTTTGCACAGTCGTGTGACGCGCTTTGATTAGGAGATAGTCCAAATGGTAATAAATATATATATGAAGATGCACCTATGCAAGCAAAGTGTTCTTTTCCAGGAGCGAAATAAGAAAATAGTTGCCCCTTTCTTTCACTTGGGATTTTGGCATTCTGAAAACTCACATTGGACTTCAGATTTCTTCGCCCATTTGATCAGGATTGTGATCAGCCTGTGTATTAGGGGAAACGGGAACCAGCGGAGTAGAGGCTTAAAAATCTTGACACAGGTGTGACATGCTGCTGGGATAGATCCTGTTTCCCTCCCTTCCACAAAATTATAATTACTGCAGAATTTTCCCCACAGAGCTTTTCGCAGCTGCGTTAAAGAGTTGATGGAGGCAATGCGTTTGTTTAGTTTCTCTTTCATTTCGGCCTTATCTTGAAGTCTGCCTGGAGGTGAGGAAGCAAGAGAATAGGATAATCCGGTTGGTCCAGTCTACTTTCTTCGTTGTGTCTTATTTAAACAAAGACGGCTTCCCTAACTACACTTGGTGGTAACCCTTTGTGAATTTTGAGGACTTGGTTCCAAAGAGATGTTGGCGGGAGGATGCCCGAGCCAAGCAACCAGAATAAGAACGATAATTTCAGTTGGGAACCCCTGGATTAAGTCGTTTCTGGATTTAAGGTGTTGATTGGAAACCGATTTGTGAACCTAGAACAGGGGTAGGCAACCTTGGCTCTTTTATGACTCGTGGACTTCAACTCCCAGAATTCCTGAGCCAGCCATGCTGGCTCAGGAATTCTGGGAGTTGAAGTCCACGAGTCATAAAAGAGCCAAGGTTGCCTACCCCTGGCCCTTAGAAAGTTGTGTTTAATTTTGGGGGACTATCTACAGGACAGTTCATACAACCGGTGGTTTAGGATCTGTTTTTCCAGGTGCATTTAAGGATTGCTTGCGGTTTGAGGCAACTGCTTTTAAAACCTCTCCCTGCTCCCAAGGCTGTAAATGCTTTTGTGGCTTGTACACAAGCAGGGAACGTGATCTAGGACCACGATTTGAACTCTGTTCACTTCTGTACACAAAAGGCACAATCCAGCCAAAGGGAAAAGCTCCTTCAGACAGTTTTGGAGTCTCGCCAAAACCCAGAGGGCTTATAAAATTGTCCAAAAGTCGTCTTCTAGAATTGATCAGACTTTTAATTGAAACGCATCCCGAAGCACCATTGCTATTTTCTCTGCCGCAGCTTTAACCACCACCATGCGATTGCGGGACTTTGCCATTATTATTATTCCCCGTGGACGTTTCACGTCTTCGTTACTGTGTCATCACATCGGTGTCCTTCTCCCCTATCCCATCCCAACTGGGTTTTTTTTTTTTTAGGGCAGATAAAATTACTAGCTGTAGGAGGATGACCAGGTGTTGGGAGAGCAACAAGCTCCTTAAGGACCACGCCTTTCAGCGCCCCACCCGTGACCACGTTTAGCTCTCCGTGCCTGGCGGAAATCGATCTCGTCCCACGGGATGGGGAAAGACGGCCCTTGGCAGTTGATGCTTCTTTCACGTGCCTCCTGGAGCGAGGTAGACTTCAGAGAGGTTTCAGGAAAATTGCTGCAGACCTCAAGTAACCCCAAGGCCTCTTGTTAAAAGGAATCTGGGTTTCATCCGGGCGGCTAACATAATGCCTGAAAATAAAGCCCAACCACTTCAAGGACTTCTTCAATTCCTTCTGGTTACCATACCTTTTTTTGCAGCTCTCTTTTTTCCCCCAGCCTGAAAATAATAATAGTAATAGTAATAGCTGCTTGATTGAACCACAGAGAGATGCTACCCTCACGTCTGCAGCAATTCCGCCGAATTATTATTATTATTAAGTGCACAGCCTTCGTGCCTTCTCGTCAGACACCGAAGCCACTCCAAACTTGGTGCCTTCCGCGTGGATTGGACCACCCTTCCCATCACTCCCAGTCAAAACAACAACAACAACAGCGCACCCAGTTAGGAAGATGCTCAAGGATTTTTTTTTTCCCCCTTGTGGTCAAAGCTGCTCCATTACTGGGCACGGTGGAGAGGAACCGAGATTGCTGGATTTGAGTGGAAATGTCTGTTTTGCTTGTTAATGGCTATTTTTTTATTATCATTATTATTTTGTTGGTTTTGGGTTTTGACGCCAGTTTGATCCGTGGCAGAGTTTGCCTCTGGGCCTTGGGAAGGAATAAATCTTGGCTACTTTGCGTGTCCTGTTGCGTTGTAGAGAAGGGGTGAAGGCCATTGTCGCGTGGCGAAAATGTGCTTGCAGCGGGGTTCCTCGTGGACAGCGAAGGGGTTCAGTGCTTTTTTGTCCCCCCTCCCCAAACTCAGGAATGTTTTTAAGGCAGCGACGCCCACCTCCCTTTTCCGCGAAACCGATTCGCGGATTCTCGTTAGCAAATACAGTACTACGGCGGCAATTGTAGGTATCTTAATAGCATGAAGAGGCCTTAGTGCGTTGTTTTTAAGTGCAGATTTCTTTGGTTTGAAGACATTAAAAGAGAAAAAAAAATAAGATGGGGAAAAATATATATGCTATATAAATATATAGAGATATCTAGAAACTTGGTGTTTTGACATCCAGGTTTTTTTCAGTGTTGGATCACTAACCCTCACAGGTACCGTGTGTGTAACCATCCTGCACCCCCACCCCCCACATCTCCCCAGCTTTCCTTTGTATGCATATTCCTTGATATGAGCTATGTTGCCATGAAAGTTAAGATTTTAAAACAGAGGAATAACTTTTAGCATTGTTTCTTGGGGTTGGGGGTGTTGAATGAGCTTTTATTTTTATTTAATATTACCGGTTTCAGTACTATTATTTTTTTAATACTCCATGGATCTTAATAGGGGATTAAAACATGTACATATATTAAGGAGAAACTGTCTTTATCAGCAGTGTTGTTGGAAACCAACCAGCTGAAAGCTGAGTCACACCACCCAGTGTCTCTTAATTCTGAACCCCTTCCATCTTTTCTGTGCCACTGTTACTTATAGGAAGACGTTTTGATCATCCTCGGCCATCCCGTTCCTCTTTTTTGTATCCGGTGCCACGCCCGACCGCCGTGCTTGAATTTTATTCTTTGTACACATCCAACCATCCTGAGTATGTTTGTAACCAACATTGTGATATTCTGTAATTGTATTGCTAAAAATGAACTATTGACTTAATAAATATAGTGTTCCTGCACGTTGTGTGGGTGTAATATTTGGCTGATCAGGAAAGACACCAATAGAAGATAATATTTATAGCTCATGGTTGAACTTTGCTGCTCTCTTGAGCTGGGTGGTTTTCTTGCAGACGTTTCGTGACCCAACTAGGTAACATCATCAGGGTTAGAAGAGAGTGGGGCTTGCAGAGTGGCGGGGAAGTAGTAGTAGTAGGACTCTGGGGTCCTTGCTACTCTCTGAGCTGGGTGGTTTCCTTGCAGACATTTCATGACCCAACTAGGTAACATCATCAGGTCTAGAAGGGAGTGAGAATTGCAGAGTGGAGTAGTAGTAGTAGGAGGACTGTAGGGTCCTTTCTGCTCTGTGAGCTGGGTGGTTTTCTTGCAGACGTTTCATGACCCAGCTAGGTAACATCATCAGGGCTAGAAGAGAGTGGGAATTGCAAAGTGGAGGAGGAGAAGTAGTAGTAGGACTCTGGGGGTCCTTGCTGCTCTCTGAGCTGGGTGGTTTTCTTGCAGACGTTTCATGACCCAACTAGGTAACATCATCAGGACTAGAAGAGGGGGGATTGCAGAGTGGAGGAGAAGTAGTAGTAGGAGGACTGTGGGGTCCTTGCTGCTCTCTAAACTCGGTGGTTTTCTTGCAGACGTTTCGTTACCCAACTAGGGAACATCAGTGATAAAAGGAAGTGGGGTTTGCTCTCAGTATGTTATAGCACTGATGACGTTCCCTAGTTGGGTCGTGAAACGTCTGCAAGAAAACAACCTAGCTCGGAGAAGCACCAAGGACCCCTCAGTAGAAAGATAAAGTCCTCTGGGAAAAGACTGAATGAACTTGGAACGGTTCTGCTTTAGCGATAATCGATTTGGAACTATTCTGACATGACTTAAGGGAGCATTTGGGGATCTAGAAAAAAGTGACAGGTCCCAGATCTCTCTCTCACTTCGAGTTAATGGATTGGCTGAACCTGCTTACATCGATGTGGCTTCGTTCACTGAGGGTGACCCACTGCAGCCTTGACACTTTCTTCAACTAAGCTGCTGATCTTTCATAAGATTTACTATTTCTTTGAGGGGTAGGAGAGAAAAGGGAAACAGTTTTTAAAGGTTTTCTATGGGGCTTCTTTTCAGGGTATCCGAATTTGCAAGATTAATAATAATAGTAGTAGTAGTAGTAGCCCCTGAGATATTGGAACACTGCTATCATGTCCCCCCTCGTCCTTCTCTTCGTTAAACTAGACATACCCAATTCCAGCAACCGTTCCTTATATGTTTTAGCCTCCAGTCCCCTGATCATCTTTGTTGCTCTTCTCTGCACTNAGCAAGGTACCCCCTATACTATACCTGTGCATTTGGTTTTTCTTGCCTAAATGTAGAACCTTACTTTTTTCACCATTGAATTTCATTTTGTTAGATAGCGCCCAGTGTTCAAGTCTGTCCAGATCCTCCTGTATCCTAAGCCTGTCTTCTGGAGTGTTGGCTATTCCTGCCAGCTTGGTGTCGTCTGCAAATTTGATGAATTCCCCATCTATCCCCTCATCCAAATCGTTGATGAAGATGTTGAAGAGCACTGGGCCCAGAACAGAGCCCTGGGGCACCCCACTACACACTTCCCTCCATGTAGATGGTGCGGCTTCACAACCAAAGGCCCAGCCCTTTTGTGTACACGTGTTCAGAATGGATGGACTTCTGGCTGTGACAATCCATCTCCAATTTACAGGCACATAGAGGAAATCCCCGACTTACAGCAGTTTGTTTAGTGAGCGTTCAAAGTTACAACGGCACTGAAAAATGCCTCTTACGGCCGTTTTTCACAGTTAACGGCCTGGGGAGCATTCTCTATGATCACGTGATCAAAATTCAGACGCTTGGCAACTGGCTCGTAATTACGACCGTCGATGTGTCCCAAGGTCATGCGGATCTCCTTTTGCGACCTTCTGACAAGCAAAAGTCAATGGGGAAACCAGATTCACTTCATAGCCGGCTTACTAACTTATCAAACTGGAGTGATTCACTTCACAACCATGGAAAAGAAAGGTCGTAAAACGGGGCAAAACGTCTGGAGAGAAATTTGGGGCTTAATGATGGTCATAAGTTGGGGACTGCCTACATAGACAAGCACATCTCCCTGAATGCCTCTGTTTCAGAAGGCATAATAATAATAATAATAATAATAATAATAATAATAATAATAATAATAATAATAATAATAATAATAATAATAATAATAATAAAAAAGTTGGAAGGGACCTTGGAGGTCATCTAGTCCAACCCCTTGCTCAGGCAGGAAACCCTATACCATTTCAGATAAATGGCTGTCCAGTCTCTTCTTAAAAACTTCCAGTGTTAATCTATCTTCTTTCTTCTTCTATATAAATAAAAATGTAAATGTTCATTTGTTCAAAATCTTAAATCTCCGAAAGTTCTTCACCAATTGCTTTGAAATTTTGACACAACGTTGCATTCGAATACGCACGTGTTTTTATATGCCTACTATAGATGTAGTCATACCTGTGATGGGTAAAAACATGCTTTTTTAAAAAAAAACCGCCATCTGTTGGACGTAAAAACAACACACTTCTTTTCCATTTAACCAGACTGAGCCACAGCAACGCGTGGCCGAGTACAGCTAGTAATAATAATAAAGTTGGAAGGGACCTTGGAGGTCATCGAGTCCAACCCCCTGCTCAGGCGGGAAACCCTATACCATTTCAGACAAATGGCTGTCCAGTCTCTTAAAAACCTCCGGTGTTGGAGCATTCACCGCTTCTGGAGGCAGGTTGTTCCACTGGTTAATTGTTCCCACGGTCAGGAAGTTTCTCCTTAGTTCTAGGTTGCTTCTCTCCTTGATGAGTTTCCATCCGTTGCTTCTTGTCCTGCCTTCAGGTGCTTTGGAGAATAGCTTGACTCCCTCTTCTTTGGGGCAGCCCCTGAGCTATTGGAACGCTGCTATCATGTCCTCCCTCGTTGGAGCAAGTGGAATGGGCCAAACCTGACTCCTCCTACCCCAGGGCTTTGCAACCTCTTCCAAATAATAATTGGAAAAAACAGGTTTTGCCATACAGACGCTAAATTTAATGCCAATTGCCATAAATACTACATAGGAAGTGGATCTTGGATATTTTGTCTGCAAAAGTCTTAAGTTTGAGTGCTTCCAGAAATTCAAAAGAGTTGGACGTACAGTAGTCCCAACGGTGTGAATTTTTATTTAATGAACTTTTTTTTTAAAAGCTGCCCTTCTCCACGGTCTGTCTTTAATAGGGATTTGATGATGAAGAACTGTCTGTTTCTTCATTTGTAGTAACAGAAAGAGGAGCAGAAACGTAGCACGTGGCACTGTGTTGGGACATAACGTCTTTGTCTTGGGTCATTGAGCACCTGATGGAACAACACGAAAACCTCTGAATTTTGAAAGAGATACCTCTTTATACCTCACTAGGATACTGGAATGGCGCATCCAGGTCTGGTCACTGTGATAGAGAAAAGATGCTCAGACCCTAGAACAGAGGTCCCCAACCCCCGGTCTGTGGACCAGTACCAGGCCGCGGCATGCCAGCAGCCGGTCTGCACAAACAAGCAAAGTCCCATCCATGAGATGCAGGCAACACACAAAACCACGCACCGTCCGGTCCGCAGAAAAACCTTTCTCCACAGAACCGATCCCTGGTGCCCAAAAAGTTGGGGACCTCTGCCCTAGAAAGTGTGCAGAGAAGAGCAACAAAGATGAGGAAGGGTCTGGGGGCTAAATCGTATGATGAATGGTTGAGGGAGCTAAGTCTGTCCATCCCATGAATCAAAATAACAGAATAACAGAGTTGGAAGGGTCCTTGGAGATCTTCTAGTCCAACCCCCTGCTCAAGCAGGAGACCCTACACCATTTCAGACAAACGGTTGTCCAGTCTCTTCTTAAAAACCTCCAGTATTGGAGCATTCACAACTTCTGGAAGCAAGCCGTTCCACTGATTGTTCTAATTATTAGGAAATTTCTCCTTAGGTTGCTTCTCTCCTTGATTAGTTTCCATTCGTTGCTTCTTGTTCTCCCTTCAGGTGCTTTGGAGAATACCTTGACCCCCTTTTCTTTGCGGCAGCCCCTCAAATATTGGACTGCTATCATGTCACCCCAAGTTCTTCTTTTCACTAGACTAGACGCCCACTTCCTGCAACCGTTCCTTATATGTTGTAGCTACCAGTCCCCTACTTATCTTTGTTGCTCTTCTCTGCACTTTTTCTAGAGTCTCAACATCTTTTTTATATCGTGGTGACCAAAACTGGATGGAGTATTCCAAGTGTGGCCTTACCAAGGCATTGTAAAGTGGTATTAACACTTCACGTGACCTTGATAGCTGGCTTTCATCACTATGGCAGGACTAGAACTCACTGTCTCCTGGTGATTGGCTCAAAGACCCCCAAATGGCTTTCATGCCCAAGGTGGGACTAGAACTCACCATCTCCTGGTGATTAGTCCAAAGTCCCCCAAATGGCTTTCATGCCTAAGGCCGGACTAGAACTCACCGTCTCCTGGTGATTGGGCCAAAGTCCCCCAGATAGCTTTCATGCCCAAGGTGGGACTAGAATCATTGTCTCCTGGTGATTGGCTCAAAGTCCCCCAGATGGCTTTCATGTCTAAGGCGGGACTAGAATTCACCGTCTCCCGGCGATTGGTCCAAAATCACCAAGATGGCTTTCCTGCCTAAGGCGTGACTAGAACTCACCGTCTCCCAGCGATTAGCCCAAAGTCATCCAGCCGGCTTTCCTGCTTAAGGCAGGATTTGAACTCGCGATCTCCCACTTTCAATCTAGTAGCCTGATGCCTTTAACCCCTGGACCAACTCTTTACCTTTCTTTAGGCCCGTTTCCTTCTGGGAAATCCCCGCTTTCTGGCAGAGAGTGCAAATATTCTTTCCATTCCTTCATCTTCATCCCGCAACCGGCGAGCCTCCACCGATCACGCAGCTTTGTCAGTTTTTTGTTACTGGGAAGGCTGGTCATGTCGGCGTATTCCAAACGGCAGTAGGCTTTCTGCAATGCAACCACAGGAAAAAGAGGCAGAGGGCCGCGGCTGGCAAGGGGGAGCAGTTTTTGAGCCAAACACAGCTAAGAGAACCCTCTTGAAGGAACTTGGGCAACACTTCCTATTTCTTTTTGATTTTTTTTCCTTGCCTCAATCTTACGTATTTTCATGTAAAATACTTTTTGTTTAACGCACAGGCTCCTGGCTTACTTTTTTTTTTATTTTATAAAAAAGGAAAGCCACATTGCGACACTTAAAATTGCAGATTTCAACTGTTTCTACAGCTGGTTTACATGCAGGCAGTCCTCGACTTACAACGGTTCATTGAGTGACAGTTCGTTTAGTGATAACAACAGCACTGAAAAAAGCGACTCGGGGAGATTTCAGCCTTGCACTGAGTTCCGCCTTCAGCCTAAGCCAGGGGTGGGGAACCTTGGCTCTTTTGTGACTCGTGGACTTCAACTCCCAGAATTCCTGAGCCAGCTATGCTGAGGGGAAAGGGAGAGGTTTCCAAGCTGAGTTATATTGGCTCAGGAATTCTGGGAGTTGAAGTCCACGAGTCATAAAAGAGCCAAGGTTGCCCACCCTTGAAATAAACCACAACTGGCTGGGTTTCTATAAAGGCCAAAACTAATGGTTGGTTTTTTTTCAAATTTGATGTAGTACAGGTAGTCCTTGAGTTACAACCCTTCGTTTAGTGACTGTACTAAGTTACAACGGCACCGAAAAAAGTGACCTATGACTAGTCCTCACACTTACAACTGATGCAAAATTCAGGCACTTGGGCACAAAGCTTGTATTTAGGATGGTCGAAGTGTCCTAGGGCAGTGGTAGGCAACCTGGTCTCTTTTATGACTCGTGGACTTCAACTCCCAGAATTCCTGAGCCGGCATGGCTCAGCATGGAAACCTTTCCATTTCTCCTCAGCATGGCTGGCTCAGGAATTCTGGGAGTTGAAGTCCACGAGTCATAAAAGAGCTGAGGTTGCCTACCCCTGTCCTACGGTTACGTAATCACCATTTGCAAACTTTCTAGGCCGCTTCTGAGAAGCAAAGTCAGTGGGGAAGCCAGTTTCACTTAACAACCACATGGTTCATTTAACAACTGCAGTGATTCATTTAACAACGGTGGCCAGAAAAGTTGTAAAATGGGGCAAAACTCACTTAACAATGGTCTGGCTTAAACGGAAATTTTGGGGTTGTAAATTGAGGACTACCTGTATCTCCTTACTTCAGCTCAGACATTACAAGATAGCTGCCATTTGAGGAAGAACCCCCAGTTTTGGAGAGCCCTCTTTGATATACGACAAAAAAAAATAGCCAACTTAGCCCCTGAGATTAATTTACTAAGGCAGCATTTTACTAAAACTTGGTCAGCTTAAATGTGCTTCTTAAAAGAATCAAGGATGGTTCATAGTCAAACTTCCTGAGCGAGGTGGGAAGAAGATAAGAATGTCCCTAGGAATGCCGGCCGGGTCAAAAAAGTCAAAATGGCCGCAATCAGCTGACTGCTACCCTGCCCTTTTTCCCAGGAGTGATGCACACCGGAAGGGGCGTGGCTTCGATTGCATTGTCTTTGGCCCCTCCCATTTGACTTTTGGGAAATCCCCCTGCAGATACCTCTGGAAACCTTGCTCAATAGTAGCAACTATGAGAGGGACCTCGGAGTCCTAGTGGACAATCACTTAAATATGAGCCAGCAGTGTGCTGCAGCTGCCAAAAAAGCCAACACAGTTCTAGGCTGCATTAACAGAGGGAGAGAATCAAGATCACGTGAAGTGTTAATATCACTTTACAAGGCCTTGGTAAGGCCACACTTGGAATACTGCATCCAGTTTTGGTCACCACGATGTAAAAAAGATGTTGAGACTCTAGAAAGAGTACAGAGAAGAGCAACAAAGATGATCAGGGGACTGGAGGCGAAAACATATAAAGAACGGTTGCTGGAATTGGGTACGTTTAGTTTAACGAAGAGAAGGACGAGGGGGGACATGATAGCAGTATTCCAGTATCTCAGGGGCTGCCCCAAAGAAGAGGGAGTCAAGCTATTCTCCAAAGCACCAGAAGGCAGGAGAAGAAGCAACGGGTGGAAACTAATCAAGGAGAGAAGCAACCTAGAACTAAGGAGAAACTTCCTGACAGTTAGAACAATTAACCAGCGGAACAACCTGCCTCCAGAAGCTATGAATGCTCCAACACTGGAAGTTTTTAAGAAGAGACTGGACAGCCATTTGTCTGAAATGGTATAGGGTTTCCTGCCTGAGCAGGGGGTTGGACTAGATGACCTCCAAGGTCCCTTCCAACTTTATTATTATTATATTATATTATATTATATTAAATATAATCCTTACCAGGAATTTGGTGAATTGGTCTGTCTTGCTGTATCGGTACAGCTTATACAGCTGCTTCTCATCGTAGGATGAGAAGAGGGAGACAAACCTCCACAGTATTCTGAAAAGGAGAGGGATAGCATTTTACAGCGGGTCCTCGACTTACAATCATTCATTTAGTGACGGGTTGAAATTATGACGGCGCCGGAAAAAAAAAAAGACCTGTGACCGGTTTCCACACTGACAACTAAGGAGAAATTTCCCGACAGTGAGAACAATTAATCAGTGGAAGGGCTTGCCTTCAGAAGTTGTGGGTGCTCCATCACCAGAGGTTTTCAAGAAGAGATTGGACAGCCTTTTATCCAGAATGGTATAGGGTTTCCTGCCTGAGCAGGGGGTTGGACTAGATGACCTCCAACATCCCTTCCAACTCGTGTTATTCTAAACAGTTACATGAAACACAGAGTTACTGAGCACGCTCTCTAGAAACTTGTTGACTCAAATGATGCTAGCCAGTGAGAGAACTCCAAAACCAATATGTTTGAACCGTATATACCAGGGGTAGGCCACCTTGGCTCTTTTGTGACTCGTGGACTTCAACTCCCAGAATTCCTGAGCCAGCCATGCTGAGGAGAAATGGAGAGGTTTCCATGCTGAGCTCAGGAATTCTGGGAGTTGAAGTCCACGAGTCATAAAAGAGCCAAGGTTGCCTACCCCTGGCACTATATACTATATAAAGTGATTTCTCCCTTTTCTAAGGGTCTTCTCACCACGAACCTTTACTTATACATAAAAAAGAGAGATATTAATTTATCTTTCCGGCTCAGATCCTATTTTAGCAAAAGGGCACACCGGACTAAAAAACTTATTGTTGATTTACCGCTCACAGTTTCTACAAAGGACAAGTGATTTCCTTACTTTTTCCAGTGTTTCAGTTCCCAGGTTTTGCAGTAATGCTGAAGAAACATATTAATATGATCCCCAAGGATGGTGAGATTTTTTCTGATGCAGATTAGTTTTCTTTCCTTCGGGTAATCTTTCGGGAAGTTCAGCCTCCGAAGGAACTTTTTAAAAGGTCTCAAATATTCCTTGCACTTGGGAAGAGAAGATGCAGAGAAGTTGCAAAAAAAGAAATGAAAAATAGTTTCTGTGGTTTGCTGCCTGGATAGATTCCCGGGAGTCATGCTTGATTATTTTTAGACCACTGGGCAATTTTAAGAGGTGTGGACTTCAACTCCCAGAATTCCACAGCCAGTATGATGATGCTGCATGCTGGCTGTGGAATTCTGGGAGCTGAAGTCCACACCTTAAAATATGATGGCCAGGGAATTCTGGGAGTGGAAGTCCACCCATCTTAAAGCAGGCTGGCTGGGGATTCTGGGAGTGGAGGTCCACCCACCTTAAAGCATGCTGGCTGGGGATTCTGGGAATTGAAGCTCACCCTTCTTAAAGCAGGCTGGCTGGGGATTCTGGGAGTGGAGGTCCACCCACCTTAAAGCATGCTGGCTGGGGATTCTGGGAATTGAAGTCCACCCATCTTAAATATGCTGGGTAGGTAATTCAGCGAGTTAAAGTCCACCCAATCTTAAGTTGCTAATGTTGAGAAATTCTATTTTAAATGGATTCTGATGGGGCCATTTAACTGTTTGGGGGTCCTGAGGCCACTTAAAAACAGGAGTATCATTAAGCCTTCTAACTTGTTACTAGCCATCTCTAATCCACTGGGGGAAAAAACAGAAATTAGTTCACTTTCTGTTTGAATATACGTTGTCACATTTTGCACTTTAGAGTCAATACAGCTAGTCCTCGAGTTACGACGACCACCGAGCCCAAAATTTATGTTGCTAAAGGAGACCTTCATTAAGTGAGCTTTGCCCCATTTTACGACTTTTCTCGCCAAAGTCGTTAAGTGAATCATTGCAGTTAAGTTTGTTGTTAAGTGAATCCGGCTTCCCCATTGACTTTGCTTTTCAGATGGTCACAAAAGGGGATCACGTGATCCCCCCGGGGGGACACTGCGACCATCACAAGTATGAACCAGTTTGCCAAAAATCCAAATTTGGATCCCATGACCACGGGGATGCTGCAACGGGTCCTAAGTGAGGAAAACGGTCCTAGTCCCCCTTTTCAGCCCCGTTCAGTCACTTTGAACGGTCACTAAACAAGTCGAGGATTATCTGTAACTTCGGAACGCGAAAGCCTTAGTAACCATGGATTTTTGAAACTTGCAATTTTGAACGTGTCCTCGCCGAGCCCGTCCCCGTAATGGAACAGCTTCACTTCGGTAGGCACCATCCTGGCGAGGGTCCCTCAGGTGGTGGCCTCGTTCAACTGGCAGAGCATCAGCGGCTTTGTGGTCACCTGCAATTCAGGTTAACATCTGGATCTGAGCATCTGGATTACCTCCTTGGGCAGAAGGAAAGCGGAGGTGGGAGTTTACTGTGGGCGTGGCCTGCCCACCTGAACGTTCTGTCAGTTGACCTGGGCAACCAATGGGAGCCCACCAAGTCCTATAAAGTCCGAGCAACAGCAGTTGGTCCTCAGTCTGATGTCGGGATGCCTCTCTGGAACCAGATCTTCCTTCCGTCTTGGGAGCTGAATCTCTCCTCCTTGTCGTTCCTTCCTTAGCAACTGTGAGACAAAAGGGCCTACCTGCCACCCCCTCCTCTCCTGGTCATCCACGCCACTCACAAACCCCGACTACAACTGTTGTGAACCCACAAACCATCAAACAAAAGATCCCTTAAACCTTTCAGCCCATAGAAACTCAATCATAACCAGAATCAGAATCAGAAGAGCAATAGCATTTAGCTTTATAGACCGCTTCACAGTGCTTTACAGCCGTCTCTAAGCGGTTTACAGAACCAGCATCTTGCCCGCAACAATCTGGGTCCTCATTTTACCCACTCGGAAGGATGGAAGGCTGAGTCGACCTTGAGCAAGTCAGGATTGAACGCCTGACAGTGGACAGAGTTTGTCTGCAATATCACCTTCTAACCACTGTGCCATGATGGCAAGGGAGGAAAGAAGAAAGGAAGGAAGGAAGGAAGGAAGGAAGGAAGGAAGGAAGGAAGGAAGGAAGGAAGGAAGGAAGGAAGGAAGGAAGGAAGGAAGGAGAAAAGGGAGGGAGTGAAAGAAGGAAGAAGGGAAGGAAGAATAAAAATAGCACTTAGACTTATAGACCGCTTCACAGTGCTTTACAGCCCTCTCTAAGCGGTTTACAGAACCAGCATCTTGCCCGCAACAATCTGGGTCCTCATTTTATCAACCTTGGAAGGCTGAGTCGACCTTGAGCAGGTCAGGATTGAACTCCTGGCAGTGGGCAGAGTCTGCCTGCAATACCGCATTTTAACCAAAGTGCCACCATGGCAAGGAAGGAAGGAAGGAAGGAAGGAAGGAAGGAAGGAAGGAAGGAAGGAAGGAAGGAAGGAAGGAAGGAAGGAAGGAAGTTCTTAATTTACTTAATTTCTGTTCACAATGCTAAGTTTCATTTTCTTTATATCTCTGTACAAGTTATGGACTGGTGTTTAATTTCAGGCTTCCACGTTATGTCAAATGATGTGTGCACAAATCCACACACACACACCTAGACATATCATTGGACCCTTCCTATGACATTTAATATTTTGGACCTCCACCAGCCTTTTTTTTTCTCTTCCTTTGCAGGAGACCACATCTACTTTATGGTCTTTTGGGAATGTTACATTTTTCCTTGAATCTTTAATTTGCAACCCATTGTGTGATATGGACAGCTTGATAATTATCTTTTTCCACATTGAATACCTACTTTTTAATGCTTACCGTTAAAAAGGCAGAGTTACACATTCATCTGTTTTTAAAATAAAGTTTGATTTTGTTTATCTCATGTGGGATCGTTCTGTGAGATTATTTTAATAGTAATAATAATAATAATGATAAAGTTGGAAGGGACCTTGGAGGTCATCTAGTCCAACCCCTGCTCAGGCAGGAAACCCTATAAATGGCTGTCCAGTTTCTTCTTAAAAACTTCCAGTGTTGGAGCATTCACCGCTTCTGGAGGCAGGTTGTTCCACTGGTTAATTGTTCTAACAGGAAGTTTCTCCTTAGTTCTAGGTTGCTTCTCTCCTTGATTAGTTTCCATCCATTGCTTCTTGTCCGGCCTTCAGGCGCTTTGGAGAATTGCTTGACTCCCTCTTCTTTGTGGCAGCCCCTGAGATATTGGAACCCTGCTATCATGTCCCCCCTCATCCTTCTCTTCATTAAACTAGACATACCCAATTCCAGCAGCCTTTCCTTATATGCTTTAGCCTCCAGTCCCCTAATCATCTTTGTTGCTCTTCTCTGCACTCTTTCTAGAGTCTCAACATCTTTTTTACATCGTGGTGACCAAAACTGGATGCCGTATTCCAAGTGTGGCCTTACCATGGCCTTGTAAAGTGGTATTTTCCAAGGGTGGGGTGGAGGAAAGACTGTATGTGTGTGCATACACATCCAAACATACATATTTTTTAAAAAAATACCCAGACCTGGTAGCCCTCGTTGTTCTCCTCCTGTCTTTCTTCTTTCCTAGCTACTCTCTTGATAGTGAAAATTTGGCTTATGTCCTCCCTATTTCCCAGGCTCTCCATTTTAGCTCAGAAGGCCCAATATGAAATGGGTTTATACGTCACCGCTTAGCCTGTGTGGTGTGTAAACATGATTTTATGGCCTCACCCTGAGGTGAAAGGTTCCAAGTTCCTATAACAATCCCAGGATAATCAGGTTGTCTGGAAAAGGGAGAAGGATCTGAGAACAGAGGCCTTAATATTTTTATTTAAAGATGGGATAGAATTTTGAATTTTGGGAGTGCTTTGGTTCTTAAGCTTCCTGCTAGGACAGGGGTAGGCAACCTTGGCTCTTTTATGACTCGTGGACTTCAACTCCCAGAATTCCTGAGCCAGCATGGCTCAGCTTGGAAACCTCTCCCTTTCCCCTCAGCATGGCTGGCTCAGGAATTCTGGGAGTTGAAGTCCACGAGTCATAAAAGAGCCAAGGTTGCCTACCTGTGTGCTAGGATGTCCTTCAAGGCTTTTACTGCTGTGGTGGTGAAGTGGTTAGAATGCAGTACTGCAGGCTACTTCTGCTGACTGCCAGCTGCCTGCAGTTCGGCAGTTCGATTCTCACCAGCTCAAGGTTGACTCAGCCTTCCATCCTTCCGAGGTCGGTAAAATGAGGACCCAGATTATTGGGGGCAAATATACTGATTCTATAAACCACTTAGAGAGGGCTGTAAAGCACTGTGAAGCGGTATATAAGTCTAAGTGCTATTGCTATTGCTTCCTTCCTTCCTTTCCTTCTTTCTCTTCCTCCCTTTTCTCCTTCCTTTCTTCCTTCTCTCCCTTCCTTTTCTCCTTCCTTCCTTCCTTCCTTCCTTCCTTCTCATGGTGGCGCAGTGATCAGAATGAGGTATTGCAGGCTAATTCTGCCAACTGCCAGCAGTTTGATCCTGACCGGCTCCAGGTTGACTCAGCCTTCCATCCTTCCGAGGTCGGTAAAATGAAGACCCAGATGGTTGGAGGCCATAAGCTGACTCTGTAAACCACTTAGAGAGGGCTGTAAAGCGCTAGAAAGCTGTATATAAGTACTATTGCTATTGCTGTTCTCTATGAGCTTTCTTATGACATGATCCTGTCAACGCTGCTAACCTCGGATGTTCTTGCTTTGACAACAGATGGAAATGCAGCCATTTTCTCTATTGCTTTTAGAATTAGTTGCTGCTGGGAGGGGGAATGTGGATGAGAGTCCAGCTAGTCATAACAATAATAACTCAGCCGTGGGAACCCAAGGTCATTGGGCCCAGAGCTGATAGCGTTTTAGTGGGCTGGAGAGCTGGGGAGAAAGCCCTCACTTCAAGCTAATTGGGGAATGTGATTTATGACTGTTTATTGGAGGAGGGAATTACACTTTGTTACTTTGTATCCAGGGGAGGGGAATTTAGTTTCTAGTTTCAACTATGTAGTGCCCACACTTTGTTTCTCAAATAAAAGATTCTTTAAGGTAAACAATGCCTCAAAGTTCTTTTGAAGAGTTTCATCTGTCAGAACCATGACAGATCCCTAATATCAATTCCTTTTGTGGGATGTACTGATACGTGTAAACAAATATCTTTGTGGGGAAATGAGATTTGGATCTTGGCTATTCTGAATGAAACTACTTTATGCCTCCTCAGAAGCATCTTTTCTCTGATTGTCACATGTCCTCCTGAGGGATTTAAGGATGCTGAAAATGAGGGGCAGGAGTAAACACTTGTTCTGATCAAACCTTGCATTTTCTCAGCTAATTTTCTGTTAAGCAGATATTCCAGATTGTCTTTAGTTTCCAAGAACCACCACCACCACCTCCTCCTCCATCCCCATTCACACACCACCTTAAGTCATAAAGTGCTTTGCTTGGTGTGGTTTTAATGCTCACCACAGACTGCCATAAAAGAGCTGCAAAATTATTGATTGACCACTAGAGGGCACAAAAGGATATTTTTTTGCGATCACCCCAAGGGTGATATTTCTTAAAGTTGGTAATTTGAAGATGAGTGGACTTCAACTACCCAGAAATCCCCAGCCAGCATGCTTTTACAACCTTTGTACCACGGCTTTTTAAGCGAATCACAGCAGTTGTTAAGCGATTCACACAATCATTTCTCAATCTTGGCAACTTTGAGTGTGGACTTCCCCAACCAGTATCCTGGGAGTTGAAGTCCACCCATTTTAAAGCATGCTGACTGGGACATTCTGGGAGTTGAAGTCCACCTTCTCCAAGCTGTGTGAATCGAGCCACTAAAGTTCACATTACACTATAAAGTGAACAAACCACAGTATGCCTTATTGCCTTGCAAGATCCCCACTGCTGATTCAACTGAATAATATTTCAACTATGAAAAATCTATAGAAGAGTGTATTACTCCGTTTTTTAAAAGCTGGTGACTGTAATTCTTGTTGAAAAATTAAGTGGAGCTGCAAGTCCTTTACTCCATCATCTCCCTAAAGTTGAGTGGGTTGGAGAAAAGTAATCCAGGTAGGAAGAAGGACCCAGATTTTGGGGGGAAGCACACTGACTCTGTAAACCGCTTAGAGAGGGCTGTAAAGCACTGTGAAGCGGTATATAAGTCTAAGTGCTATAGCTAGTGTTATTAAAGAGACACTTTCGTCTCCGTCATTCAAAAGCAGAAATGCAAAAAAGAGAAGGATCTTCTTCCAAGCCAGATGGAAATTAATCAAGGAGAAAAGCAACCTAGAACTAAGGAGAAATTTCCTGAAAGCGAGAACAATTAATCAGTGGAACAACCTGCCTCCAGAAGTTGAATAGAATAGAATAGAATAGAATAGAATAGAATAGAATAGAATAGAATAGAATAGAATAGAATAGAATAGAATAGACAGTGCTTTTTTTCTAAAAAAAAAAAAAAGGTGCTGGAACTCACACACGTCATACAACCCACCTTGCCTACCCTACAAGGTTCCATCCCAAAAAGGTGCCGGAACTCCGTTCTGGGCGTTCTATGAGAAAAAAAGTCCTGAGAATAGAATAGAATCAGAGTTGGAAGGGACCTTGGAGGTCTTCTAGTCTAACCCCCTACTCAGGCAGGGAATCCTGTACCATTTCAGACAAATGGTTGTCCAATCTTAGTTTCCATCCGTTGCTTCTTGTCCTGCCTTCAGGTGCTTTGGAGAATAGCTTGACTCCCTCTTCTTTGTGACATCCCCTGAGATACTGGAAGACTGCTATCCTGTCACCTCTGGTCCTTCTCTTCATAGGTGTTCCATCACTGGAGATTTTTCAGAAGAGATTGGACAACCATTTGTCTGAAATAGTATAGGGCAGTGATGGCGAACCTTTTAGAGACCGAGTGCCCAATCTGCAACCCAAAACCCACTTATGCATCGTCGGGTGCCGGCTGGGTGTGACCCATTGGCTGGGTGCGGCCAATTGGGTGGATGTGGCCCATTGGGTGGGCGTGGCTGCGGTGGTAACGGCAGACTGGGTGGGACTAAAAAGTTCAATCAATCAATTCCAACTTTGCAAGATCTTTTTTTTCCCCGCGAGAAGTTGAAATTGACTGATTGATTGAACCTTTTTTTTTTTTTGTACATGGCGGCAGAGGCCTAAAGCGAAAAGGTTTTATAAAACCCAGCTGAAGGCCTAGGACTGGGGCGACGGTGCGCATGCCCACAGAGAGGGCTCTGAGTGCCGCCTCTGGCACCCGTGCCATAGGTTCGCCAACACTGGTATAGGGTCTCCTGCTTGATCAGGAGGTTGGACTAGAAGACCTCCAAGGTCCCTTCCAGCTCTCTCCTGTTATTCTGACTTCCAAGTTACAGTTCCACAAAACACCTGTAGATGGCAAACTGGCTGTATTTATGATTTGAGAGTTTGGGAACACGGACAGACTTGGTGATATTTTAAGTTTGTTCTATTGGTGGATTTGATATTACAGGTAGTCCTTGATTTACAACCAATTGTTTAGTGCAGGGATAGGCAACCTCGGCTCTTTTATGACTGATGGACTTCAACTTCCAAAATTCCTGAGCCAGCTGACTCAGGAATTCTGGGAGTTGAAGTCCACGAGTCATAAAAGAGCCGAGGTTGCCTACCCCTGGTTTAGTGCAAGGGTCTTCAAACTTGGCCACTTTAAGACTTGTGGACTTCAACTCCCAGAATTCCTCAGCCAGCCTGGCTGGCTGAGGAATTCTGGGAGTTGAAGTCCACAAGTCTTAAAGTGGCCATGTTTGAAGACCCCTGGTTTAGCTTCTGAAGTTACAACAGCACTGAAAAAAAATATCTTCGAACCGGTTTTTATACCTACAACCACTGCAGCATCCCTCTAGTCATGTGATCAAAATTCAAGTGCTTGGCAACTGGCATGTACTTAGGACAGTTGTAGCATCCCAGGGTCATGTGATCACCCTTTACAACTTTCCCAGCCAGCTTTCAACAAGCAAAGTCAATGGGGGAAGCCAGATTCGCTCAACAGCTCCTTGATTCCCCATGGGGAGACTGCAGCAGTCGTGAAAAGTGGTCCTTAGCCAATGTTTTCGGTGCTGTGGTAATTTCAAACAGTCACTAAATGGAATGGTTGTAAGTCGAGGACTCCTGGTAAAGGCTTCCTGGACTCAAACTTGGAACCATCCATAATGGATTTTTAGCAATTGAAGAGAAACGATATCCCAAATAAGTATTCACAGCATTACTACTTGCATTGTCTTGATCGGGACTGAATCAGTGACTGAATGAATCCATTTTCTGGATCTGCACATTAGAGGAACTTTTGGAGATTAGGAGGGAGATTGATCAAATAAACTTCTGATAACCTCTTATTTGATTTCCCTGACTAGTTTATCAGTAATAATGATGATGATTATGATATGATGATGATGTTGGAAGGGACCTTGGAGGTCTTCTAGTCCAACCCCCTGCTCAGGCAGGAAACCTACATCATTTGGACAAATGGCTGTCCAGTCTCTTCTTAAAAACTTCCAGTGTTGGAGCATTCACAGCTTCTGGAGGCA
>NW_015389675.1:35645-44166 GCF_001527695.2 Protobothrops mucrosquamatus
GTGCAACATTACACCATAAATAAACTCTGCAACCCACAGACCACACTAGCCCACTCAAAAGCAAACGTCAACGTAACTAAAGTTAGCCCTGGGGCTAGTAGGTGCTGCTTGGCTCAGTTGTCTGAACGTGTGCCGTGAACGGCTGTGAAATGTCATTTAAATTTAAATCCGTGTTGTTTCTGATCTAGGTCTCCCCGTTTACGTGGCCCTCGAAGGATTGAGCAAGCTTGGAATAAAATGTTTTGCTTTCTCACCCTTTGCAGACCGCTAGGAAATGAGTCACCGGCGGGCATAACCTCTCCTTGTATAAACTAATTTATGGAGAGATGCAGGTTGAGAAATAACATCCTTTAAATAGATTTTTTTGTACATCAGTCTTTTGCACCTGAAGGGGGAAGACGGGGCAGAGGTGAGTGCAATGGCTTGCACCCCTGTCGAGGCGCAGCTAATTATAGCTGTAGAATTAATGCACCTCGGCTTTCCTCTCCAGTGGTTAATTCAATAATTAAACAGCCTTCAAAAAGCCTTTTAGCAGAGGAGTAGGGAGGGGAGAGTTAAGTCAAAGCAGTTGCCACGGTCAGCAGAACTTCAAAGCGTTCTGCAAAAAATGAAAAGGCAAATTCTCTTACCTGCCATGGGCTTCAGGACACACAAAATATCCCATCCTTTTCTTGGCATCACCTTGCAGAGAGGAAACTGGCAAACTGGGGCCTGTCCAGGAACAGCAGGGAAAATCATAAGGGGCCTGGGAAGAAAAAATCAGTGAGGAACAGTTGGGGGCACTGGATAAAATTGGAGAAGACCTGAAGGGGTGTCTGGGAGAAGAGTCTTTCTCAAACTTAGCCAGTTTTACAGGTGTGGACTTCATCTCCCAGAATTCCCCAGCCAGCTTTGGGAGTTGAAATCCATATATCTCAAAGCATGCTGCTTGAAGACTTCTGGGAGTTGAAGTTCCTATATCTCAAAGCGTGCTGGTTGAGGAATTCTGGGAGTTGAAGTCCCTATATCTCAAAACGTGCTGGCTGAGGAATTCTGGGAGTTGAAGTCCATATACCTCAAAGCGTGCTGGCTGAGGAATTCTGGGAGTTGAAGTCCATATACCTCAAAGCGTGCTGGCTGAGGAATTCTGGGAGTTGAAGTCCCTATATCTCAAAGCATGCTGGCTGAGGAATTCTGGGAGTTGAAGTCCCTGTATCTCAAAGTGTGCTGGCTGAGGAATTCTGGGAGTTGAAGTCCCTATATCTCAAAGCGTGCTGGCTGAGGACTTCTGGGAGTTGAAGTCCATATATCTCAAAGCGTGCTGGCTGAGGAATTCTGGGAGTTGAAGTCCATAAGTGTTAAAATTGTCAAGGTTGGACACCCTTGATCTAAATGAAAATAACGTTCATAACAAAAGTAAAAGCTTCATAAATGACTTGCTTCCCATAGCCTCTGGAAGTTGAAAGGATGGGTGTCTACGATGTAATGCCTCCCCTCTCCAAATATAAGACATTTTTCAAGCCACTGGCCTAAAAAGATGGTGGTCCTTCTCAAGTAGCGGGTTCAGCTAGATGACCTCTAGAATATGTCTAGGTTTTTATACCAGCAAAAGCTCCTTTGTCACTCTGGTTGAAACAGGCAGTCCTTGACGTATGACCATTTATTTAACAACTGTTCAAAGTTGCAACAGCGCTGAAAAAAGTGACTTCGGACAGGCCTCATACTTTTTTTTTTTTTTTGAAACAAATTTTATTGGTTTTTTAATTCTTAGAACAAGGTGCTCAAGACACACTGTGGTGCTGGGGTAATCAACATCCAGAAATAAAACCATATATGGATAACTCAAATCAATACATCAAATATTCCCTCTCTATTTCCCTCAAATAGCTTAATATATTTAAGATAATCCATTTCTAATTTAAATTTCTATTAATCTTAAACCTGTTTTGAAGCTTTATGAATTTACAATTACCATAATCAAATTTAAATTTAAATAAACACATTATCAATTCAGGTATCCCTTCTAGGTATATTCTAGTTCCTTAATTTTATCATAAGTCTTGTTTATTTCTTCTTCCACTAATATCTCCTAATTAAAATAAAATATTAGTCTATCCTATACATATCTAATCCATCCATCAATCAATCTCTTTAAGATAACAAGATAATATCAAACCTTAAATCATTTCAGTCCATTGAACGAGATTCAAATTTCATCCAGTTAATTATCATACCTAATAACATCCATATTATCAAACAAAAACATCATCTTATTAAATTAACATTCAATTAATTATTAAGTCAATCCAAATCTAAAACACCTCTTCAATTTTCTTCATTCCATTACATAATAGTTTTCATACAAATAAACCTATTATTCCAAAGAATACATTCTTAATCTATTTAATATATATATTTTAATAATCACCCATTTTTCTCTTACTTCTAACTCAAAATCTTAATCCTTAAATCAATCCATAATTCTACAATGCCTTTGATCCATTACATATAATTTTAATTTTCTCTTTTCAGCCTTATTCTGGCCTTCTTTTTGTGGGACCTGGCCTCATACCTAATGACCATTGAAGTCATGTGATCAAAATTTGGACGCTTCACAGCTGGCACGTATTTATGACGGTTGCAATGTCCAGAGATCAGATGATCTCCATTTTTGACCTTCCAGGCCAACTTCCAACAACCGAAGTTTATGGGGAAAGCCGGATTCATTTAATGACTGTGGCAAAAAAGTCATAACATTGGGTGAGACTCACTTAATAACTGTCTCACTTAACAACAGAAGTGCCACTTCTAATTGTGGTCGTAAATTGAGGACTGCCAGTACATTGTTTTGGGTTTTTTTTCCTTTCATGCCAGATGCTACAGTCTTTCCTGCTATGTGTGCAATTCCATTAAAGTTTCCAGATTATTTTTCAAACACACTGGAAGGGCTTTTCTTAATTATCACATAGATTAGAGTTTAATCAAGCCATCAAGCTAGGAGCCTTGGGAAAAGGCTGCAAATCCAGCCAAGGAGATCCGAGGCAATTTCTCGTGGGCAGCTATTTTTAATCCATATTTTTTAACTTTCTTTTTCACCGTCTTCTGAATCAGTCGTCACGCCTGGGGAGAGCAAAGATTTGAAAATGTAGTGGGGAACAACAACGCAATAGTTCCATCACGCAGCCAAAAATGTTATTGATTTAATTTGAAGTTGTTGGTTTTTTTTTAAAAAAAAACAGACTTGGTTAAGGCACCCAATAGAAACTGTGAGATCAGACAGGATGATTTCTAGTCCCGCCTTAGGCATGAAAGAAGGCGGGATGACTCTGGGACAATCATCAGGAGACGGTGAGTTCTAGTCCCGCCTTAGACACGAAAGAAGGCTGGGTGACTCGGCCAATCACCGGAAAACGATGAGTTCTAGTCCTGCCTTAGACACAAAAGAAGGCTGAGTGACTCTGGACCAATCACCAGGAAATGATGAGTTCTAGTCCTGCCTTAGACACGAAAGAAGGCTGGGAGACTCTGGGCCAATCACCAGGAGACGGAGAGTTCTAGTCCCGCCTTAGGCATGAAAGAAGGCTGGGTGACTCTGGGACAATCATCAGGAGACGGTGAGTTCTAGTCCCGCCTTAGACACAAAAGAAGGCTGGGTGACTCTGCGACAATCACCAGGAAACGATGAGTTCTAGTCCTGCCTTAGACACAAAAGAAGGCTGGGAGACTCTGGGCCAATCACCAGGAAACGGAGAGTTCAAGTCCCACCTTAGGCATGAAAGAAGGCTGGGTGATTCTGGACCAATCATCGGGAGACAAAGAGTTCTAGTCCCGCCTTAGACACGAAAGAAGGCTGGGTGACTCTGGGCCAATCACCAGGAAACGATGAGTTCTAGTCCCGCCTTAGACATCAAAGAAGGCTGGGTGATTTTGGACCAATCATAGGGAGACGGAGAATTCTAGTCCCGCCTTAGGCATGAAAGCCAGATGGGTGACTTTGGGCCAGTCCCTCTCTCTCTCAGCCCAAGCCACCTCACAAGGTTGTTGTTGCAGGAAAAATAGGAGGAGGAAGGTATGTTGGATATGTTTGTCACCTTGAGTTCTTTGTAAAATTAATAACGGCAGAATACAAATGAATAAATTAATAAACTAGAAGCCAATTCGGACCCGTTCCAATCCTGTTCCAGAGCACAGGCCAATCTTGTGAAGCAGAGATATAACTAACTTAACAGCTGCAGAGATTCACTTAACAACTGTGGCAAGAAAGGTCAGAAAATGTGGCAAAGCTCACTTAGCTGTTAATTTGGGGCTGAATTGCGGTCATTAGTGCAGTGATGGCGAACCTTATAGAGACCGAGTGCCCAAACTGCAAGCCAAAACCCACTTATTTATTGCTGGGTGCCAGGTGGGCGTGGCCCACTGGATGGGCATGGCTGTGGTCATGGCAGACTGGGTGGGTGTGGCCAAGGTGGGTGTGGTCACCTCAATGTTGCTCGTGGGGAGGGATGCCTGTGGGAGATGGGCAGGGTTGGGGGAGATCCAGGGGGTCTCTAGTGGGTGGGACGGTGGGCAGGAGGCTCATCCTGAGAGGTGAGGCAAGGCAAGGCAAGGCAGGGCGGGGATGCCATTGTCGCAGGGCAAGGTGAAGCAGGGGCTGGGGCCGCTGCTGCCTGACACCATCGACCCCCACACACACAGGCCAGCGAGCGCATGGGGGCCGACAGTGTCTGTCAGCAGCCACAGCCTGCCAGCCCCTCGACTGGCGCACTCTGGGGCTCCGCAGCCCGCCCCCAGCAGTTCAGAGAAGCCGCCTCTGAGCTGGACGGCCGGCTGACAGCTGAGGAGGCGATGCAGTGGGTCGTGCCCGGGAAAAGGAGAGCATGTGAGGCCAGGAGGGACAGGACGGGGGGTGGGGGGGTGGAACCAGCTATGCTGGGATGCATCCGGCCATGTGGGACCTCGGCGAGTTAGCAGGCGGCTGGTTGAAGAGGGACAGTTGCCATCTCCAAGGCATGTTGCATGTGCCCACAGAGAGGGCTCTGAGTGCCGCCCCTGGCACGCGTGCCATAGGTTCGCCACCACTGGTCTAGTGTAAACGCTGCTAACATCGGATGTTCTTGCTTTGACAACAGATGGAAATGCAGCCATTTTCTCTATTGATTTTAGAGTTAGTTGCTGCTGGGAAGGGAAAGTGGATGAGAGCCCAGCTAGCCATAACAATAATAACTCAGCCGTGGGAACTCAAGGTCATTGGGCCCAGAGCTGATAGCGTTTTGGTGGGCTGGAGAGCTGGGGAGAAAGCCGGGGCTTCGAGCTAATTGGGGAATGTGATTTATGACTGTTTATTGGAGGAGGGAATTGCACTTTGTTACTTTGTATCCAGGGGAGGGTAATTTAGTTTCTGGTTTCAACTATGTAATGCCGATACTTTGTTACCCGAATAAAAGATTATTTAAGGAAACAATGCCTCGAAGTTCTTTTGAAGGATTTCATCTGTCGGAACCATGACATCTAGGACTACACGCACACAAGTAAGTCTGATCTGCACTTAGCAGAACAGGGGTCTGCAAACTTGGCAACTTTAAGATATTTTTTAAAAATAAACTTTATTGGTTTTTAAAACATAAATCACATAATAGTTGATTAACAGTGTGTTTGCCTGGCTTACATTTACACAGGAAAGGCAACTTTAAGACTTGTGGACTTCAACTCCCAGAATTCCTCAGCCAGCTAGGGCTGGCTGAGGAATTCTAGGAGTTGAAGTCCACAAATCTTAAAGTTGCCAAGTTTGAAGACCACTGTAGCAGTATTTCTCAAACAAGATGTTCCCACAGAGTAACCCTTCCAAGACCGAGTGGCTGTGGCTGCCGGCGCCGCGGCATAGTCAGCTGACTCCATCGCTGACTATAGGGGGCGAAATTCTGGCCCCCTCGGAGAGGGTGCGCAATCTGGGGGTCCTCCTGGATTCGCGGCTGACGCTGGAAGATCAGTTGTCGGCCGTGACCAGGGGGGCGTTTTATCAGGTACGCCTGATCCNGGCTGGCGACCCCCAGGGGGAGGGCCTTCTCGGTGGGAGCTCCCACCCTCTGGAACGAACTACCCCCAGAGATCCGGGTGATTCCGGATCTCCCCTCCTTCCGCCGCGCCCTAAAGACATGGCTTTTCCAACAAGCGGGTCTGGCCTAGGGAATTTTAGCGGGGTTTTTTAGGGGATTTTTAAGGATAATTTTAATGATTGGCCTGTTTAAATATTTCTTTTAATTCGGCTTTTAATTATTGTATTTGTATTGTAGTTTTTATGAGGCTGTTAGCCGCCCTGAGTCCCATGAGGAGAAGGGCGGGGTATAAATTAAATTAATAAATAAATAATAAATAATAAATAAATTGCTCTCGCTGGCTGGGGAATGCTGGGAGTTGAAGTCCACCCATCTTAACGTTGCCCAGTTCTGTTTCCTGGGGTGCCAATAAGAATAGGACAGCCTGGCAAGCTTTTTAAAATCAATCCATCTAATGAAATATTAACCTGGCTATTTGTTCCTGCTTTTTTTTTTTTAAAGAATCCTGTTAAAAGCATTTGAAAGCATTGGTGTTTTCTCTTACCGTAATTATTTTTTGGCATGGGACAAAAAAGGCCATTACAGGCAGACCTCAACTTATGACCACAGCTGAGCCCCCACATTTCCAATGCTAAGCAAGACACGTATTTGCCCCGTTTTACTAAGTGGCTCCCTACAGTTGTTAACTTAGTCACACCGCTGTTCAGTGAATCTGGCTTCCTCCCCCCCATTGATTTGGCTTGTCAGAAGATTGCAAGAAGGGATCACATGACCTCATGGAGGACACTGCAACCGTCATAATTATGAGTCAGTTTCCAAGCAGCTGAATTTTGATCATGTGACCATGGGGAGGCTGGAGTTATCAAAGCCAACCCAGTGCTAGGCTGCATTAACAGAGGGAGAGAATCAAGATCACGTGAAGTGTTAATACCACTTTACAAGGCCTTGGTAAGGCCACACTTGGAATACGGCATCCAGTTTTGGTCACCACGATGTAAAAAAGATGCTGAGACTCTAGAAAGAGTGCAGAGAAGAGCAACAAAGATGATTAGAGGACTGGAGGCTAAAGCATATAAGGGACGGTTGCAGGAATTGGGTATGTCTAGTTTAATGACGAGAAGGACAAGGGTGGACATGATAGCAGTCTTCCAGTATCTCAGGGGCTGCCACAAAGAAGAGGGAGTCAAGCTATTCTCCAAAGCAGCTGAAGGCAGGACAAGAAGCAAAGGATGGAAACTCATCAAGGAGAGGAGCAATCTAGAACTAAGGAGAAACATCCTAACAGTTAGAACAATTAACCAGTGGAACTCCTTGCCTCCAGAAGCAGTGAATGCTCCAACAGTGGAAGTTTTTAAGAAGGGACTGGAAAGCCATTTCTCTGAAATGATATAGGGTTTCCTGCCTGAGCAGGGGGTTGGACTAGATGACCTCCAAGGTCCCTTACAACTTTATCATCATCATCATCATCATCATCATCATCATCATCATCATCATCATCATTATTATTATTATTATTATTATTATTATTATTATTATTATTATTATTATTATTATTATTATTATTATTATGTGAAGAGTGTTCATAAATCACTTTTTTCAGTGCTGTTATGACTTCGAACAGTCACTAAACGAATGGCTGTAAGTCAAGGGCTACCTGTATGAGAAAGCAAAAAGACCCAATAAACCAAGGGTCCCCCATCTGTGGGCCCCGGGGTCACGCGATCCCCTTTGGGGACCCTCCTGACAAGCAAAGTCAATGGGAGAACCAGATTCTCTTAACGACCGTGTTACTCACTTATCGTCTGCAGTGATTCGCTTAACAACGGTGGCAAGAAAGGTCGTCAAATGGGGCCAAACCCATTTCTCAACTGTCTTGATCAGCAAGAGAAATGTTGGGCTCATCTGCAGTTAAAAAGCCAAGAGAGGCTGTGCCTTTTTCTGACTCTGTTCGCTGACCGTTGCTTTTAATTGAAATAGGATTCTGCCCTCTTGAAGGTTAATATATATGCTGCCTTCAGGATCCAGAAGAAACTAAACATTGTGTTTCCAGTAAGGAAATTTATGTTGTGTTTACATCTTAGGTGCTTGGGAAGAAATGAAGCTTGGACCACATCTCCCTCTTCCTAAAGTAATATTTACTCAGCTGGAGAGCAACGTCCAGATGCTTTTACCAGTGCATTATTTTAGCTACTTTTTTAAAAAAAATAAAAGGGTGAGGGGTTTTGAAGGATGTGGACAAAACTGGGATTGAAAGAGGGCAATTTTCCAGAATGCAGAGGCCTCGGAGGTTAAGGAGCATATAAATCAGGCTGCTGCTGCTGCTGCTGCTTCTTCTTCTTCTTCTTCTTCTTCTTCTTCTTCTTCTTCTTCTTCTTCTTCTTCTTCTTCTTCTTCTTCTTCTTCTTCTTCTTCTTCTTCTTCTTCTTCTTCTTCTTCTTCTTCTTCTTCTTCTTCTTCTTCTTCTTCTTCTTCTTCTTCTTCTTCTTCTT
>NW_015389675.1:46527-83153 GCF_001527695.2 Protobothrops mucrosquamatus
TTATTATTTTATTATTTTATTATTTTATTTTATTATTTTATTATTTTATTTTATTTTATTTATTATTTTATTATTTTATTTTATTTTATTTATTACTTTATTATTTTATTTTATTTTATTTTATTTATTTTATTAGTGTTTTCTTTTGTTTTATTTATTATTTTATATTTTATTTTATTTTATCTTATCTTATCTTATCTTATAATTTATTTTATTTTATTTTATTATTTTATTTTATTTTATTTTATTTTATTTTATTTTATTTTATTATTTTATTTTATTTTATTTTATTATTTATTTTATTTTATTTATTATTTTATTTTATTATTTTATTTTATTTTATTTATTACTTTATTATTTTATTTTATTTTATTTTATTTATTTTATTAATGTTTTCTTTTGTTTTATTTATTATTTTATATTTTATTTAGTTTATCTTATAATTTATTTTATTTTTATTTTATTATTTTATTATTTTATTTATTTTATTTTAATTTCTATACCCCATTGTTGTTATTTTTGCAAACAACTCAAGACAGTAAACATACTTAATACCCCTTTCCCCTCCTATTTTCCCCACAAGGTGAGGTGGGTTGGCTGAGAAAGAATGACTGGCCCAAAGTCACCCAGCTGGCTGTCATGAATAAGGCAGGACTAGAACTCACAGTCACCTGGAGAGTAGGCCAAAGTCACCCAGCCTGCTTTTATGCCTAAGGCAGGATTAGAATTCACCGTCCCTGGAGCACCAGATAAGATCAGCACCGGATAAGATCCAAAGATAAAACATCCCCCCAAGAAAATTGAATCGGTCTCTTAGCCAAACTGCAGACATTCAAAAAGTCTGCTCCTGGGCTATAAATACTTAATACTTTTTTTTTTCTTGAAAAGCTTGAACAAAAATAGCTATGATGGGGAAATTTTTCCTCTCTCCACGCCAATTTTCCCAAGGCCTCCTGAAACCATATTATTTTTGAAAAGGGTTCAAGACGTTGAATGGAAAGAGGGATTGTGCTTTCTGTGTTTGGAAAGGTTAAACCATTGCAATAAGGGGGGGGGTTGGTGTGTGTGTGTGGGGGGGTATGTCAGCCTCTGTTTTAGCCTGGTGGGAAGGAGAAACCCCAGTTTTTTGCAGAGGAAAATGAGATATTTCAGCAAAGTTCACTCATTCGGGGTATCCCGTGGCCTCAGCAAATGTTTGCAGCACCTCAGCTTAACTACGATAACACTCGAGTGTGTTTTTTTCCCCAAGAGACACTATCAGGGGTAATGCTCGCTCATTTAAAAGAGCATCAAGAGAACACACCGTTTTGAACAGCTGCGCAATAAGGCACGGCCGGAGTCTGTGTATCAGTGCTTCAGGAAAAGCTGTCGGAGTCTGCCCCGACATTAAAAGGAAAGAAAGATTTTTTTAAAAAAAAGTTGGTAAATCTGCCCAATTGGTATTGTGCTATTATCAGAAATAAAGATATTTCTTAAAACATGCTGGCTGGGGAATTCTGGGAGTTGAAGCCCGCCTATCTTAAGGTTGCCAAGTCTGAGGACCACGAACCTATCCCAACCCCTCATCATTACAGTGTCCTAGCAGGACTGATCAGAGCATCCAGTGACTACTTAAACACATCTAATAAAGGAAAGTTCCTTTCTATTCAGAACCACTCGTTCCACTACGCCGGAACAGCTGAAACCCACAGGAAATTCTTCCAAATCGTTAGTCCAATAATCCCCTTTCCTGCACTGTACTTTGAGCTTTCATTCAAGTCCTATGGCAGTGATGGCGAACCTTTTATCTCCGAGACCGCCTTCTGCCGCAGGTTGCCTCCCATCGGCCGGTACGCTCCCACAGAGTGGGTCTCCTCAGGGTGCCGTCAGCCAGACAGTGCCGGCTGGCGACCCCCAGGGGGAGGGCCTTCTCGGTGGGAGCCCCCACCCTCTGGAACGAACTACCCCCAGAGATCCGGGTGATCCCGGATCTCCCCTCCTTCCGCCGCGCCCTAAAGACATGGCTTTTTCAACAAGCGGGTCTGGCCTAGGGAATTTTAGTGGGGTTTTTAAGGGTAATTTTAAGGGTAATTTTAACGATTGGCCTTTTCAAATATTTTCTTTTAATTTGGTTTTAATGATATTTATTGTACTGTGGTTTTATACGGCTGTTAGCCGCCCTGAGTCCGGTGAGGAGAAGGGCGGGGTACAAATTAAATTATTATTATTATTATTATTATTATTATTATTATTATTATTATTATTATTATTATTATTATTATTATTATTATTATTATTATTATTATTATTATTATTATTATTATTATTATTATTATTATTATTATTTTAGAGACCGAGTGCCCAAACTGCAACCCAAAACCCACTTATGTATCGTCGGGTGCTGGGTGAGTGTGGCTCATTGGGTGGGCGTGGCCCGTTGGGTGGGCGTGGCTGCGGTGGTCACGGCAGACTGGGTGGGACTAAAAAGTTCAATCAATCAATTCCAACTTTGCAAGATCTTTTTTTTCCTGCGAGAAGTTGAAATTGACTGATTGATTGAACCTTTTTTTTTTGTACACGGCGGTGGAGGCCTAAAGCGAAAAGGTTTTATAAAACCCAGCTGAAGGCCTAGGACTGGGGCGACGGCGCATATGCCCACAGAGAGGGCTCTGAGTGCTTTTAGCAGAGGGCAGAATGCCTGAAAATTCCAGAACCTGCGGAGGGCGCCAGGTTGCAGAAGCTCTCCCACCCTCTCTTTTTAATAATAATAATAATGATGATGATGATGATGATGATGATGATGATGATGATGATGATGATGATGATGATGATGATAAAGTTGGAAGGTACCTTGGAGGTCATCTAGTCCAACCCCCTGCTCAGGCAGGAAACCCTATACCAATTTCAGACAAATGGCTGTCCAGTCTCTTCTTAAAAACTTCCAGTGTTGGAGCATTCACAACTTCTGGAGGCAGGTTGTTCCACTGGTTAATTGTTCTCACTGTCAGGAAGTTTCTCCTTAGTTCTAGGTTGCTTCTCTCCTTGATTAGCTTCCATCCGTTGCTCCTTGTCCTGCCTTCAGGCGCTTTGGAGAATAGCTTGACTCCCTCTTCTTTGGGGCAGCCCCTGAGATACTGGAACACTGCTATCATGTCCCCCCTCGTCCTTCTCTTCGTTAAACTAGACATACCCAATTCCAGCAACCGTTCCTTATATGCTTTAGCCTCCAGTCCCCTAATCATTTTTGTTGCTCTTCTCTGTACTCTTTCTAGAGTCTCAACATCTTTTTTACATCGGGGTGACCAAAACTGGGTGCAGTATTCCAAGTGTGGCCTTACCAAGGCCTTGTAAAGTGATATTAACATTTCACGTGATCTTGATTCTATCCCTCTGTTAATGCAGCCCAGCATTGGCTCTAAATTTAAGCGACGCTGGCTGTCCTTGTCCGTGCAATATCTAATTTCTGAATCTGTGCCACCGTGTTAGGTGCCAGGAATGCCTCCAACACAGCAATCTCTGGCAGCATCGTGGGAGACTTGAAATGTGGGCTAAACAGAACCGCCTCGTGCTGCTGAGAACATCGTCAGGAGCTGGGAAATGACCGCAGGGACTAAGGGTAGAGCAGCCTGCTGGGGAAGGGGAAGTCTAAGCGGTAAAACTCAGGCCCCGATCCCCGAGCGTGTAAACCCCACGGTCGCTCATCAAGTCTTATGACACAGGAGGGTTGAGAGAAAAAGCCTTGACAGCTTCAAGGAACAGAAACATTTTCTCCCAGTGTGATTTAAATAGGCAATTCTTACACTTACTTGTCTAAAACATGCTTCGTTTACTTAATAAAAAAAAGGGGAAGGAAGGAAGGAAGGAAAAGAAGGAAGGAAGGAAAGGGAATGAAAGAGAAAGAAAGAAAGAAAAAAGGAAAGTAAGAAAGAAAGAGAAAAAAAGAAAAAAGAAAGAAAGTGAGAAAGAAAGAAAGAGAAAGGAAGGAAGGAAGGGAGTGGAGGAAGGGAGTGGAGGAAGGGAGGGAGGAAGGAAAAGAAAAAGGGAGAAAAAAGAGGAAGGAAAAAGAAAAAGGAAGAAAAAGGAGGAAGGGAAGGAAAGAAAGAAAGAAAGAAAGAAAGAGAGGAAGGGAGGAAAAGAAAGAAAAGGAGAGAGAGAGAAAAGAAAGAAGGAAAGGAAAAGAAGAAAGGAAACGAAGGAAGGAAGGCATTCTTAAAAGGCACTAATTCAAACAAGGAAGGAAGGAAGGAAGAAAGAGAAAGAAAGAAAAAAGAAAGAAAGAAAGAAAAAAGAAAAAAAGAAAGAAAGAAAAGAAATTATTGATGGTGGAGAGATGATCAAACAACCCAAAATTCCAAATGACCAGCCTCAAATTATCCTACTTAATTACACAAAGACTTACAATAACTTCCTAAAGAAGGTTCTAAGGCTGGGAAAGGTGGAAGAAAAGAGAAAAGGATGGCATGGGAGATGAACCTATTATTATTATTACTATTACTATTACTATTACTATTACTATTACTATTATTATTATTATTATTATTATTATTATTATTATTATTATTATTATTATTATTATTTATTACAGTTACAGCAATGATGGGGGCACTTGAAGACCTGAAGAACCAGTTTGGGGACAGATCATCTTTAGAGAAAGTCTACTATGTGGACCCTAACTTGATGGCAGATCATCTCTCTCTCCCTCCCCCCCCCTCTCCATTATTTCATTCAGTTTAGTATTTTATTTTGGGCTGAAAACCCCTCTCCGTTTCGAATACAGGTAGTTCTCTACTTACGACCACAACTGAGCCCAAAATTTCTGTTGCTAAGCGAGACAGGTGTTAAATGCGTTTCGCCCTATTTTACGTCCTTTCTTGCCGCAAGTTGTTAGGCAAATCCCTGCAGTTGTGAAGTCAGTTAGTGACCCAGTTGTTAAGTGAATCCGATTTCCCCATTGACTTTGCTTGTCAGAAGGTCACAAAAGGTGATCACGTGACCCTCCCGGGACACTGCAACCGTCATAAGTATGAATATTGATCCCATGACACTGGGAATGCTGCAACGGTCGTCAATTTGAGAAATGGTCCTAAGTCACTTTTTTCAATGACGTAACTTTGAACGGTCACTAAAGGAACTGTTGTAATCAAGGGCTGCCTGCAGAGGGCAAGGGGTAGACAGAGCTATCTGTAAAGTAATCCCTGAATCCCACAAAGGACCTAAACTTAATTTCGTATTCCATTTTAATTGAACTGAAATATACTTTGTGATGCAACTTTAAACCAGAGCAGTGAAAAAGTGCAGCCCTTCAGCCAGCAGGGGACAAAAATATCACTCTTGTTTGGTGGCGTTTGGAGAGAAAGGGATAAGAGGCGAAAATGACTTTTTCAGCCCTTCCCACATCTAACGCGTCGATTCCTCCTCCCTTCTTTTATCTGATTACGTGCCAGTAACTCAATAACCGCATTCTAAGTGGACCTAAAGCATCTGTTTACAATAGAATATCTGCTTTCTGCTCCGTCTGGTTTCGTTTCCACTCAGCAATGCTATATTTAAATATCTTTGTGGTTGGATTTGCACTTTTCCTTCGGCTGATAATAGACTATTTTATAACCAACGACCAAGATCTCAAGAGCTTGTGCTAATGTTCCTGGGGCTATTTCTGGACAAGATGTTTGGCTTTTGAGTATAAATAGCAGGCTGGAGTATTCCCCCCCCCCCAAGATAGGTGTACGTTAGGAGTAGAAGCCCAGCAGAAATAACTAAAAGGTCAGTTAAAGGAGAGTGCGGCCGCTAAACAGAACCGGTGTGGTCTAAATATCTCCAAATAAATTGAAAACACGGTGAGGGACTGTAGGGTGAGGTCAAAAGAGTCAAGATGGCAGCTGCAATTGGTCTTTTTGTGTATAATAGTAATAATAATAGTAATAATAACAACAATAATAATAGTAACAACAACAACAACAAAGTTGGAAGGGACCTTGGAGGTCATCTAGTCCAACCCCCTGCTCAGGCAGGAAACCCTACACCATTTCAGACAAATGGCTGTCCAGTCTCTTAAAAACTTCGTGCACCTATTGTGGTCACATTGCCCTACTTCAGATCCGGGAAGGATTACATCCCGTTCACCCAGCACTGGTTCCCAACTGGCTTTGCACCTGTCATTGACACATTTTTAACTTCTCCAGAGCTTGGTTGTCATTTCCAAGAATAAAGCACTTAGATCTTGTTCCAGAGCCTAAAACTCAGGAAGCTTAAAGAAGGTGCTAGCTGTGCCGCACAATGTGTGTGTAGCCAGAAGGAATAGAATAGAATAGAATAGAATAGAATAGAATAGAATAGAATAGAATAGAATAGAATATGGAATGGAGAGTAGAGTAGAGTAGAGTAGAGTAGAGTAGAGTAGAGTAGAGTAGAGTAGAGTAGAGTAGAGTAGAGTAGAGTAGAATAGAATAGACCAGTGGTGGCGAACCTATGGCACGGGTGCCAGAGGCGGCACTCGAAGCCCTCTCTGTGGGCACACATGCCGTTGTCCCAGCCTCGCCTCCCCCTGCGACCCCCTCCTTTCCAGCAGCCCCCCTGAAGGAGAGTCACCCCTGAGTGGGGCCCATGCGGAGCAGTGCAGCTAAGGACATGGCAGCCAGGCAGCGTAGAGAAGACTCTGCCCTCATACCCCATCATGCACAGTTGATGCTGCAGGGCGCAGGCAGAGGGCATGACCGCCATAGTGCTGCGGGGTTGCCTGGGCGATCTGCGGCGGGACCTGGAGGCGGTGAGTGGCCCTGTGGGCAGGCAGGGTGGGGGATGTGGGCGGGCCCTGGAGGCGGTGAGTGGCCCTGTGGGCAGGCAGAGTGGGGGATGGGGGGCAGAGTGGGGGCGGGGCAAGGGGTGGAGCAGGGGTGGGCCCAGTTTTTGGGCGGTCTCTAAAAGGTTCGCCATCACTGGACTAGACTAGACTAGAATAGAATAGAATAGAATATGGTATGGAGAATAGAATAGAATAGAACAGAATAGAATAGAATATGGAATGGAGAATAGAGTAGAGTAGAGTAGAGTAGAGTAGAGTAGAATAGAATAGAATAGAATAGAATAGAATAGAATAGAATAGAAACAGGAAGAAGAATAGAATAGAATAGAATAGAATAGAATAGAATAGAATAGAAGCTGGAAGGAACCTTGGCGGTCTTCTAGTCCAGCCCCCTGATCAAGCAGGTGAACCGTCCTAGACCAGTGGTTCTCAACCTTTTTAATGCCGCGACCCCAACCGGTCGTAAGTCGAGGACTAAACCGGTCGTAAGTCGAGGACTAAACCGGTTGTAAGTCGAGGACTAAACCGGTCGTAAGTTGAGGACTACCCAACCCGTCGTAAGTCGAGGATTTTCCCTGCCTGGGAGCGCCGCGCATGCGTGGTTCCGTCCCCTGCGCCGGCCGAGGCGTATCTGGCAAGCGGCAGAGACGGAGCAGGCCGACCACCAGCTGGCGCAGCCCAAGGGAGGTAAGGCACCTGCCGGAAAAGGGGGGAAAAATGGCGGACAAAAAAAATGGCGGACAAAAAAAATGGTGGACAGCCTTGCTTGGCGACCCCCATGAAATGGTCAATCGACCCCAAATGGGGTCCCGACCCACAGGTTGAGAACCACTGTCCTAGACCATCAAATCAAATCAAATCAAGCTTATAGGACAGGGGTCTTCAAACTTGGCAATTTTAAGATTTGTGGACTTCAACTCCCAGAATTCCTCAGCCAGCCAGGTCTGGCTGAGGAATTCTGAGAGTTGAAGTCCACAAGTCTTAAATTTGCCAAGTTTGAAGACTGTTGTTGTAGGGTTTCAGTAAAAGTCCAAATTGCCTGCTTCGTTTGATGTCCCCAATTATTCAGGAGGTTGGAAGACTTGCGGTTTATGTGCCACTTATTATTTGTATTCCACCTTTATTAGTTTTTACAAGTAACTCAAGGCAGCGAATATATCCAATACTCATTCCTTCTTCTATTTTCTGCACAATAACCCAGTGAGGTGGACTGGGCTGAGAGACACTGACTTGCCCAAAGTCGCCCAGCTGGCTTTCATGCCTAAGGAGGGACTAGAACTCACCATCTCCTGGTGATTGGCCCAAAGTCGCCCAGCTGGCTTTCATGCCTAAGGAGGGACTAGAACTCACCATCTCCTGGTGATTGGCCCAAAATCACCCAGCTGGTTTTCATGGCTAATGAGGCACAAGAACTTCCAGTCTCCTAGTAACTGGCCTAAAGTCAGCCAGCTGGCTTTCATAGCTAAAGTGGGGCTATAACTCCCAGTCTCCTAGTAATTGGCCTAAAGTCAGCCAGCTGGCTTTCATAGCTAAGGAGGCACTAGGACTTCCAGTCTCCTAGTAACTGACCTAAGTCAGCCAGCTGGCTTTCATAGCTAAGGTGGGACTAGAACTCCCAGTCTCCTAGTAACTGGCCTAAAGTCAGCCAGCTGGCTTTCATAGCTAAGGAGGCACTAGGACTTCCAGTCTCCTAGTAACTGACCTAAAGGCAGCCAGCTGGCTTTCATAGCTAAGGCAGGACTAGCACTCAGAGTCTCCTGGCGTTTGGTCCAAAGTCACCCAGCTGGTTTGCGTGCCTAAAGCATGGCTAGAACTCACCATCTCCTGGTTTCTAGCCTGGTGCCTTGACCACTAGACCAAACTGGCTCTCTGTGATTGCACATTGCTCTTGGTTGAACAAGCCATAACTGGCTGTAAAGTCACACATCAGCCAAAAGACAAGACACCTTGCTACTTAGCGGATTGCGGGCACCAGCACGGAACTGATTCAATTACTACCCGTGTCCCAATTTTCCAACTTCCCTGTAACCACAAGCCACCACAATTATGGCCTCTTGATAGATTAGGTATCAACAACTTGGTGTCAACTCTTGGGGAACACCAAGATCCATTTTGTCCAGAAGGATCTGTTCCCAACCTGGTCCTTCAGAATGTCTAATGGTGCTCCCATCACGGCTATAACGGAGTCCTTCCACCTGGCTGTAGGTTGCCCTCTTCTCTCGTCCTCTGTTTTTTCCACCACGATGGACTTCTGAAGTCAATCATGTTCCTGCTACGGAAGGAGAACTCCAAAATATTTAGGAAAACGTATTCTTTCCTCCCCCTCCTCTCTTTCTTTCTTTTTTTGCCAGCAATGTTGCACAAAGCCATGCAGGATCCAGGAGAGGTATCTTCTGTCGCCATGGAAATAGTGTGGTACTCAAAGACGGAGTCCTTCCTCTCGTTGTCATGGGAACAAAGAAGCAACTGAGCAGATGAGAAAGCACAAAGACAACTCAGCCTCGGGATGAGAAAGTGAGGTTCTATGGATTTGGGAACCATTATTTCCAACATGGAAAGAGGTCCACCTTGGCTCATGTCAGTCCTACAATTGTCAGCTAATTACTGAATATAGTTTTTGGTGTATTCCTTTCAGCATACAAGAGATAGGACTGATTAAAACCATCACTTGCAAAGATTTCTGAGGTGACGATGCTGTCATATCAGAAATAACATCTGGATTTTCTGTAACTGCAGGATCACTGTGCCCATCATCCCCAGCTGGTGCTACCTTTGGCTATGCCAGGGGTAGTCAACCTTGGCTCTTTTATGACTCGTGGACTTCAACTCCCAGAATTCCTGAGCCAGCATGGGGGAACTATGGCCCCCTCATGTCTCGTGGACTTCAACTCCCAGAATTCCTGAGCCAGCCATGCTGAGGGGAAAGGGAGAGGTTTCCAAGCTGAACCATGCTGGCTCAGGGATTCTGGGAGTTGAAGTCCACGAGTCATAAAAGAGCCAAGGTTGACTACCCCTGGGCTATGCGGTAGATAGGAAATATATGCAGGTATAGGTATCTTCAATTTACAACCATTTACTTAGTGACTGTTCAGAGTTACAACGGCACTGGAAAAAACAAAGAATTATGACCATTTTTCACACTTAACGACCATTGAAGCTTCCCCGTGGTCACATGATCAAGATTGGGGTGCTTGGCAACTGGCATGTATTTATGACGGTTGCAATGTCATGTGATCACCATTTGTGACCTTCCCAACTGGCTTCCAACAAGCAAATTCAATGGGGGAAGCCAGATTCACTTAACGACCGCAGGATTCACTGAACAACTGCTGTGATTTGCTTAACAACTGGCAAAAAAGGCTTCCAGTTTTGCGCAGTAGTGCAGCAGCTGAGAGTTCGCGGGGCTCCGCACCCTACAGCCAATTTCTGCCTGCTAGGGCAGGGCTTTTCAACCAGTGGTACGGGTACCACCTGTGGTACATTGGCATCTGGCAGGTGGTACGCGACCATCCTAGAAAAGTAACGGGGGAGGGGAATGAGCTGAACCGATGGCAGCACCGCACAAGCCTGAGCGAGAGATGGCTGGAACTGCAGGGCTATCAGGGCTCAGCGGAAGCGCCAGGATCAGTGCTGCTTTCCAGCTGATTGGCGCTTCAGGGCTGTCAGGGCTCAGTGGAAGCGCCATAATCAGCACGTCTCCAGCTGGAGGTCGGCGCTGATCCTGGTGCTTCTGCTGAGCCCTGAAGAAGCACCAATCAGCTGGAAAGCAGCACTGATCCTGGCACTTCTGCTAAGCCCAGAAGAAGCGCCGATCAGCTGGAATGTTGCAGCATCTACAGAGTCTTATGATTTACATTCAGATGCTTGGCAACTGATTCATATTTATGACGGTCACAGTGTCCCAGGGTCATGTGAAGTGACCAAAACCTGCTGCAACCACCCAGCAGATGGGGGGGGGGAATAAAAACCAAACACTCCCCCACCCCACCCCACCCCTGCTGCCAATCCTCAACAGAAATGCTCACAACAATGAAAACCTCGGACAGGAGGAACAGCGCCACCTGGTGGGCAGGCGTCTTGCTCGGCTGTGGCTTGGGGGCACTTTTTCAGTGCCATTGTAACTTCGAACAGTCACTAAGCGAAATGTTGTAAGTCGAGGACTATTTTATCACTTTTTTCCTTTTTTTTTTTTGGGTCATCAAGTTTTTGACACCTTGCTAGGCGACTGGTAGTACTCGGATATTGCCATATCCTAAAAGTGGTACAATGGGTGAAAAGGTTGAAAAGCCCTGTGCTAGGGGACCCTAAACGGGCCTGAGGTTGTTCCGTAGAGGCAACAAAGAAGGAAGACCCGCTGATTGTGGAGAGATGGTGGTCGATCCGATTGGTTTGGGAAAAGCCCTCCAGAAACCAGCAGGAGAAAGGCTAGCTTAACTTCAGAGTCTAGCCCAGAGGTCTTCAAACCTGGCCCTTTTATGACTTGTGGACTTCAACTCCCAGAATTCCTCAGCCAGGCATGCTGGTTGAGGAATTCTGGGAGTTGAAGTCCACATGTCATAAAAGGGCCAAGTTTGAAGACCCCTGGTCTAGCCCAAGCTACAAGCAGTTGAAGCCCAAAAGCACTAATTTAAGCTGACTGTAAACAATATGTTTGAAACTGGATAACAAGTGATTTTTCTCTTTTCTACTTGAAAACTGATTACCTGGAAAAAAAGAAAAAGAAAAACCGCAAGAAGCAAAAAGCCTCCGAAAGTGAGAAGGAGGGGGATCTTTGCCCCACCCTTCTACAGATGGAAGCGGCGAATTAAACTTTTCAGGGGGAACAGAAATATACTGAAATGAAATGAATATAAGTCTAAGACCGGTTAAGTAACTACAGCGGTTATAAAGTGAAAGCTGTGGCCGTTAAGTGAACCCCTTGTTTGCTATGGGGTGATTTTTGTCAGAGACTAGATGTAAATGTCGCTTTCCAGGAAAAATATTGTAAATGGCAGTCAGGGCACAGCAAAGCAGGCCAGTTAAGTGCCCAAAATGCAGTCACATGACCACAGGGGGCGGGTCTAACATCAGAGGTTCAAAACTGGGCCATAAGCCCCTCTGGGAAGGTCTGTCATAACTTTGACTGCTAAGCAACCGGTCGTAAATTGAGGATTACCTGTACTACTTGGGGAAGGATACCCATACAGGGTCAAAAAAGTCAGTATGGCAGCCTCAACCATGCAATCAAACACCTGCCCCTTTTTATTCTAAATATTAATAAGGAAGGGGCTTCAGCTGGATAATTTGGGCTTCCATCTTGCCCTTTGTGATCCTTTGTAGACCCCTACTCTTTGGGGAATAATTTAAAAAAAAAAAGGATTACAGGTAGTCCTCAACTTACGACTACAACTGAACCCAAAATTTCTGTTGCTGAGACAGTGGTTAAGTGAATTTTGCCCCGTTTTACGACCTTTCTTGCCACTGTTGCTAAGTGAATCAGTGCAGTTGTTCAGTTAGTAACCTGGTTGTTAAGTGAATCTGGCTTTGCTCGTCAGAAGGTCGCAAAAGGGGATCACGTGATCCCTCCCCCCCAGGATACTGTGACCATCATAAATATGAGTCAGTTGCCATGCCTCTGAATTTTGATCATGTGACCGTGGGAATGCTGCAAACGGTTGTAAGTGTGAAAAAACGGTCACAGGCCACTTTGTCAGCGCTGTTGCAATTTCAAAGAGTCACTAAACGAGGACTAGCTGCATATCTGCAGAATGGTAACATCAAAATTGTTCTTCCCTCCGTCCCGCCTGAAAATCACGACAAAGGTGTTTTGTTTTTTTTAATATTTGAAAACGTTTTATTTTTCTTTCAAATGAGCACCAACATAGGTTGTAAATCAGACAAAACAATGCTCCTTTCCTTCTAATACTGAAGTAGTATGTACAATATGCCAACGTGTGACACGGTTTAAAACAAATTAGGCCATTTAAAAAAAAACAGACAAGTAAACATTTATTACTAAAGCAAAATGAAACCTGAAGAAATTGTCAATAAAATACCAATAAAATAAAACCGAGATTTGTTTTTTTTTAAATATTAAAGTATAAAGTATACACAGTTCTGTAAACACAAAAGATGTCCAACATGATGGGCTGGTATTAGAAATATAGTCTCTTCATTTAGGGAAAGGATAAAGATATCCATTATACCTTTGCAATAATAATAATATCATTTGTCTGCACCACCACGCAGAGTTTATTTATTTTTAAGTTAAAACCGTTCCTTTTTCTCCCTTAACGTCTTTCCGGCTCTCTATTTCTGTTTTTTTAAAAAATATTATTATTTTAAAGTACAATTCCTGAATGTTTTACACAGGGCTAACAGATAGTTTTAGCCAAAAGAAACGGGCTCAGATGGAAGCAGAAAAACAGTGATTCATCTTCCACCCATGAAATGATGCTACGAAATGTATTTTAGCACACAGTTATCTCGGGGCCCAAAACACACACCCCAAATGACGATTTCATTTTGAAAGAGGGGTGTGCGTGCGTGTCCGTGTGCACCACAAACTGTGAAGACTACAGGGAAAGAGACCAACTGTAACATTTACACAAAGCACAATTCAGTAGCTGGTATTGTTGGTCCGCTTTAATATTCGATCAAAAATCAGACACTTTGGAAAGGAGAAAAAAAAAAAATAAAGTGTGTGTTTTGGTAGTGAGGTGAAACACAGAGGATTTACTGGGGTGCAGAGGTTTTACCAGGATTTAGGGGGGTTGGGAAAAGGTCCTCTGATACAGTAGTTGGGTAGAAAGACGGACACTGTAAACTTTTATCTCCAGATACTATTTCTGTATTTTATACATCAGTTTGACCCAACAGAAACTTCACTGGGACAAAGTTTTAATTACTTTATAGGCCTAGAAATGCTGATTTTGGAGGCCACCAAAGGAACAGGGTCAAGGTTCTTCCCCTCACCCCGAGATTGAAGAACCAGGATTGCTAATGCATATTCAAACCGGTTTCTGATCCAAAACAAACAAACAAAAGCTAGGAACTATGGAAACCTGGTTTATGTCAAAGCAGTTAGTGCGACAATTTGTGCTGCCTTGCTACAATGCCTGTGCCTGGAAAACCCGTTCGGGAAAACACAGTTCTGTTCCAGTATTTCTCCAGCTTGGCTGATTTTTAAGAGGTGTGGACTTCAACTCCCAGAATCCTCCGTGCTGGCTGGGGAATGCTGGGAGTTGAAGTCCACACGCCTTTTAAAGGGGCCAAGCTTTGAAAAACTGTATGAGGCTGACAAAGAGTTTTGTAAACAACTCCCTGGTATAAAACCAGCGGGTCAGGATGGTAAGACCCATTCAAAGCTTAGGGGATTTTTCTACACGATGGCAGCCATGAGGAGGACAAAAAACGAAAGGAGAAGATAAATTCTTTGGCTTGGATCAAGATATTGGAGAGGATTTCTCCTTGTCCAGGGCAGAAAACTGACATGGGGACTCCCTTTTCTCCAACCTGCTTGCCGTAGAAATATTGCAGTAAAAATAAGAACATTGCAACACGTTCTTTCACTGCAATAAATTGCAGTAAACACAAGAACAACAACTCCCCATGAAATAAATAACAGTCCCTTGCATTGGCCTGGAAATTTAAAAAAAAAAAAAAGAGTTTTTACACAGCGAGCTGCAAGCCCTGAGAGGAAAAAAAAAAAAACACAGGAGGGGCTAAGAAAGGAATTAATTAAAGCTTCCCAGAGTGCCCACGCCTCCATTGAAAGCAGGGTTTTTCAGCTTTGGCCATTTTAAGAGGCGTGGACTCCAACTCCCAGAATTCCGCAGCCAGCTTGAGGAATTCTGGGAGTTGAAATCCACTCCTCTTAAAGCAGTGGTCTTCCAACTTGGCCCTTTTACGACTTGTGGACTTGAACTCCCAGAATTCCTCAGCCAGGCACGTGTGCCTGGCTGAGGAATTCTGGGAGTTGAAGTCCACAAGTCGTAAAAGGGCCAAGTTGGAAGACCCCTGCTTGTGGACTTCAACTCCCAGAATTCCTCAGCCAGGCACGCTGGCTGAGGAATTCTGGGAGTTGAAGTCCACCAGTCGTAAAAGGGCCACGTTTGAAGACCCCTGTCTTAAAGATTCCAAGTTTGAAAAACACGGATTGAAAGGGAAAAGAAAAGATGATTGGGGTGACTATATTTTCAATGCACTCTCCGCTACGAAGGTTTTGAATCTATTGACTCAAGGATTTTTAATCTATTGATCCTAATTGTTAGCATGCAAAAAGGGGGCCTCAATCAGAAGCACGTTTGATCAGAAGACATATCGTTGTATGCCACCCAAACTGCCTTCGTTCCTCTTCACTAGCTGGCCACCTCAGGAATGGCAAACAACACCATCCCGTCACCAGTGGAGAATGTAGGCCTCAGTTTCCACCCAGCTGGCTTTAGGGCAAGGATTGACAAGAACTCGCCCTCTCCTCTACCTGAACTGAAGGGTGATCTAGAACTGAAGTCTAGAAGCGTCCAACTTCCCAAAGGCCTGAATGGCTCCTCTTATGAAAGCTGGCTTACAAATTAATACCCTGGGCTGACCTGTATGACTTACTGTTGATACGTTGGGTCTGCACCCATGGAGATGTCTTGACTGAGAGAGGAACCTTAGATGGCTGAGCACCATTTTTGGAAGCTACGACCATCACGGTCCTGGTGAAGAAATCTCACCTTTTCCCTCCAATAAATAAGCAACGTTCACTTGCTCCAAAACATAACCGGACACGGTGCACCAAAATCACCATCGTAGATAAGAGGTCCACCGCACCATCTCAGAAGCTGAAGGATACTACCATTTTTAAGGATTATCCTCTATCCCAGTGTTTCGCAATCTCAGCCACTTTTAAGAGGGGTGGACTTCAACTCCCCAAATTTCCCAGCCGGCTCCGGTTGCGGAATTCTGGGAGTTGAAGTCCACCCACCTTAAAAGTTGCAGCGATAGTGAGGAACACTGCCCTATCCAGATAAGGAAGATCAAGTATTAAGGTTTAAGAGCTAGGCTGTGGTATTGGTGTCCATCCCAAAAACACAATTGTGCCTGATGTTGGTTTCCCACTGCTCCAAATCATAATAACCAAAGGGACCGGCATCTTGTTCTGCAATTTGGGGATATTTTTCTGCCATACTTTTCTTGAACAATTGATAACGAGCCCTGGAAATTCTGGATTTTACCAGAGCCTCAGGCTCAAGGATGCAAAACCGTGATGAGGTTTAATGTTAGCTTAGGGTTATCTGTAGTTAGGCCAAGCTGTAGCCAACTGATACCTTATGCCCCTGGAAACAACTCAACATTTGTTCCTGTCTGATTCCTACTGAAGTTGTGACAAATTAGTCCTTCTATATGCTATTTCTCAATTTTTAATCTGAAATACCTTTTGGGACCTAAACTTGTATTTATTTATTTTTAACTATTTTTCAAGGAGTTCGGGATTGCACAAAGGGTGTTCTTTTAACTCTTCTGATCCTCCTAAAACAGGAGTCTTCAACCTTGGCCCTTTTATGACTTGTGGACTTCAACTCCCAGAATTCCTCAGCCAGGCACGTGTGCCTGGCTGAGGAATTCTGGGAATTGAAGTCCACAAGTCATAAAAGGGCCAAGGTTGAAGCCCCTGTCTTAAAAAATAGGACTGGCTGAGGAAAAACTAGCAAATTGTTCAAAGCCACACAAGTAGTCCTATATCTGATCTAAAGTTTGAACCCAGAACGCCTTAATTTTCCACCAAGTCTTCCCCTACCATACCATATTCTCAAATATTGCTTCCATATTCCTTCGCTGTGCAATCATGTGGACTAGAAACCTCCCCGAAGTTCCATGCTTTGCATCAGTGTTTTTTTTTTTTTTTAACCCTGGCTAGTTGAAGATGCGTGGACTTCAATTCCCAGAATTCTCCATGCTTGATGGGGAACTCTGGGAGTTGAAATCCATAGGTCTTAAAGGGGAAACACCGATGTAGCGATTGATGATTAAGCCCACCCCTTCTTCCTCAATCTCCATCCGTAAAGCTGGAAACAAGTCTTGGAAGTCAGGTCAGTCTTAACACACCAGCACACTGTTAAATTCCTGTAACATGAAAGTGACAAAATAAAGACCACCCACCCAGTCTCTTCCTGTGGGACCATCCAATTCATCTTCCTGCTCTCTCATTTTTCTGCTAATTTGGGTATTATTCCTCCCAAAAAGGGCTCTAAAAAGACACCCAAACAACAGTCAAAAAATCAGAACTTATTTTTTCTCTTCCCAGTTACAGAATGTTTCTCTCTCTCTCTCTCTAACGTGGGCTGGTTTTTTTTTGCCCTCCAGAGGATTCCCAAAAAGAACAATTTCCACCCCTTGGCAAATGAAAACGAAGGGGGAAAAAATGAAACAATCGAGGGAGATTAAAGTCAATGCCGTTCAGATTAGCCCTGTATTACATGTCGGGTCAAAGGGCAGAAGAGTTTCAGGCCATTATTGACCCATCCTATAAAATGCAACAGGGAAGAATTGGAGGACTTTGGGGAGGGGGGAACAGAAACACAGCCCTAAAATTTTCCTAAGAATTTTCCCAAGGTCCTTCAGCCTCTCCTCTGACCCCAAAGCTCTCCTTGAACCCAAAAGGAGTGACTTCCAGGAAAAAAAGTGTTGCCTGGAGTAAGTCTACCTCCAGGCTTCAGTTCATCCAGAGCGTCATTCAGACTTATCTCCTGCAAAGCTGGAGAGTCAATTAAATCCTTAGCTAGGTCAGTGGGGCAAAGATAGCTTTTAAGCCACCCAGAGACATACGTCAGGGATTTCTCCAGCTTTGCAACCTGGGAAACTGGATCCCTTTCCGACAAGCTTCTGAACCTCAACGCTCAGATCCAACGAAGGAACATCATGCACTCTCAACCTTCCGGCTGGGTCCTCTTTTGATCAGCCAGGAGGAGGGTTAAGAGAAGATGGAGATGATAGTGACAGGAATGGCTGCCCTGCTCCCTGTTATAAAGTTATTTATTCTATTTATTTTTTTTCTAATCACAGAGAACACGATGCTTTCTTTCAGTGCAAAATGACTTTTTGGCCAAGTCTGGTTTATGCTCTTTAGTGGAAGCGACCAGCCCTTTTGGGTTTATGGTTAGTAACGCCACCCGAATTATTATTGTTGGGTGCAAGGAGCATCCTCCACAAAGCAGGATCTCAAGAGACCCAATTTCCTACTCTCGCGTGCAAGAACATCCTCAACAAAGTAGGAGCTAAGCACCAGAGCTGAACCTCTGGAAGGCCACTGAGGAGAAAGGTGGTGGCTGAGATGCAGGAAGTGGGAAGCAAAAGCGTGCTTCTCAACCTTTCCAAAACAGGAGTGAAGGAATGGATGGAGCCAGAGGAGATGGTCCCCAGGTCCTACTGGTTCACCCAAATTTGAACACTTTCAGCCTCTGGAATATTGCCTTTGCACAACGTGGTGGCCAAAGTCTGCTCTCCTGTGCGAGGAGAAGCTCTGAAAAACAACCAGGCCGAGAACCACGCTTCGAAGCTGCAACTTCAACGTCTAGATGTCCCACAGCAATAGTTAAGATTTGACAGGCATTGCTAAGACCTGGACATCCGTTAAGTAGGCACAGAGTCCCTTTTACCTTCACCTCTCTGTTCTGCTTGCCTCCCGCCTTTCTCCCCGGCCTCCCTTTTACTTTACACACAATCCATGCATCCTTGAGGAACCTCAATTGTGTGATGCTAGATTTACAGTCCAAAAAAAAACCAAAAACAAAACACACACACACACCCCCCCCAGGCAATCAGGCTTATCTCTGCAGAGTTTTAGGGTGGGCTAACTCTCCAGAAACCAAAGATGTTAAAACATCCCTTACCTCTTTCTTTTCAACAAGCTTAGCAAAAAGACAAGATTAAAAAAACAAAAAAACACCTCAAGTCCAAGAAGACACGGATACTTGGTTTGAGAATACCAGAACTAGCTAGCCTAAAATTAGGAGGCCTACATTTTTTTTTGAGACTCAGAGAAATAGACAGGCATGAGGTATATATATATATATATATATCTTTTTACAGTCCACGAGTTTCAAGCCATGGTTTGTCAGGATTTCAAAGGACAAAGGGGCAGAAAGAAACCCTACTCGTTCTCTCTCATCCGTCCCACAACCCAAAGCGCTGAGTTCCCCCTTGTGAGCCATAAACCTTGACTTTAGCTCCCCCCAAAAAGGCAATCTTCAGTTTCTACTGAGACATAAGCTGTGAAATGGTTTGGCATTGCGGTTCATTCCTTGCCTTTTGTCACTGTTAAAAAAAAACAAAAAACCCCACACAACACAACACAATGCCAGAACAGTGAAAGAGGAAGACTAGGGGACCCTAACTTGAGGTCGACTCACAAACAAGATACGAAAAGCAAAGAGACAAGAGGGACAGCCGACCGCCAGTCAAGATGGCAGAGGGGTGTGCGAGGAAGTGTGTCTTAGGACGACAACAAAGCGCCCCCCCCGGATGCATGGGACCCAGCGAGTGCCAATCACTTGCTCGTTCTCGGAGATAAAATGTTCAGTCGGAAGAGTGAACGCTTGCGTAGATCGGTCGACATTCTTCTCCCGGCCGCTCAATCCCAGCCGTTATCTTTGATCATGTGAGCTAATTCGATGATGTATTTGCCTTCTTTATATTTCTGACTGCTCTCAAAGGCGTGTTCCTTTTAAGCAAAACAACAACAAAAAACGTAAAGGCATTATTAACAAAATCTGGAATGGAGATGCATTTAAAGAGTTGCGTTTCAATTTCCCTTAAAACCTTCACAAGGTTGTTTCAAAGGCGCTTTGTCAAAAGGCAACTGGACTGGGTTTTTTTTTCCTTTGAGGAGGTTTCGCTTGTCATCCAAGAAGCTTCATCGGGTTTTGCCAGGATGGTGAGGGGGCGGGGCTAGAGATGGATTAGAAGGGGAGGTTGGAAGGATCATATTTCTTTTTTTATATATAGATTTTATTAGTTTTTATAGGGTTAGGGATAAGGTGGGGTCGGGATTGGGATTGGGGTTGGAGTTGGGGTTAGGGTTGGGTTTTTTCGAAATAACATTTTCAATATTTAGCAAATAGCATAATGTCTGGGTACATGTATTTAACTAACAATAATAGATATAGTTAATTATCATAAACAATATGTTAATTCATCACTCAATAGCCTTCTTCTTACAAATATAGATTCAAAATTACATATCACGTTTCTTTCTAATAAAACTGATGTAATAATAATAATAATAATAAAGTTGGAAGGGACCTTGGAGGTCATCGAGTCCAACCCCTTGCTCAGGCAGGAAACCCTACACCATTTCGGACAAATGGCGGTCCAGTCTCTTCTTAAAAACTTCCAGTGTTGGAGCATTCACCGCTTCTGGAGGCAGGTTGTTCCACTGGTTAATTGTTCTCACTGTCAGGAAGTTTCTCCTTAGTTCTAGGTTGCTTCTCTCCTTGCTTAGTTTCCACCTGTTGCTTCTTGTCCTGCCTTCAGGCGCTTTGGAGAATAGCTTGACTCCCTCTTCTTTGGGGCAGCCCGAGGTACTGGAAGACCCCCTCGTCCTTCTCTTCATTAAACTAGACATACCCAATTCCAGCAACCTTTCCTTATATGCTTTAGCCTCCAGTCCCCTAATCGTCTTTGTTGCTCTTCTCTGTACTCTTTCTAGAGCAGTGGCACGGGTGCCAGAGGCGGCACTCAGAGTCCTCTCTGTGGGCACGCGCGCTGTCGCCCCAGTCCTAGGCCTTCAGCGGGGTTTTATAAATTGATTGATTGAACTTTTTAGTCCCACCCAGTCTGCCGTTACCACCGCAGCCACGCCCACCCAATGGGCCAGGCCCACCCGGCACCAGGCAATACATAAGTGGGTTTTGGGTTGCAGTTTGGGCACTCGGTCTCTAAAAGGTTCGCCATCACTGTTCTAGAGTCTCAACATCTTTTTTATTTAACTTTTTTTATTTAACTAACAATAATATAGTTAATTATCATAAACAATATGTTAATTCATCACTCAATAGCCTTCTTCTTACTAATATAGATTCAAAATTACATATCACGTTCCTTTCTCTCTGACTCGTTTTTCCAGCCATTGGCAAAAAAATTTCCCATGTTCTAAATTATACTGAGTCTCCTTTCTCTTTTCTCTTTAAAGTCAATCTATCCATTTCTGCACACGCTAGAATTTTCTTAATTATTACTTCTTTAGTTGGCAAGTTTTCATTGTTCCAATGCTGGGCAAATACCATTCTTGCTGCCGTTGATATGTGTAGTATGAGATAACTATAAGGAAAGATCATATTTCCTAAGGCCCGATGACTGCAAAGAAATACGATCCTTCTAATGCCCGCTCCATCCTTTCGGAACGAATCCCTCCATAGCCCCCCACCATCCCTGGCAGAACCCGATGAAGCTTCTTGGATGAGAAGGAAGAAAACATTTTGGTTGCCTTTTGACAAAGCGGTTTTGAGACAACTATGAGCTGGATGATTCAGAATCTCCACAGACATTCATAAGGTACAAGTAGGTCTCGAGTTAGGCCTCGCATTGAGTCTGACAGTTGCGGTCATCAATTGTGACGGTTGTAAAACGGCTCACCACGTGATCCAAACCCCAATTTTATGACCACTTGGTGGCAGCTGTTAAGCAAACACGGAGGTCATTAAACGAATGCCGCTGTTGTTAAGCGAACTCCATGGCTGATAAGTAAATCCACTGTTATGCGTCAGTGTTTGTTGGAAACCGGAAGCAAAACCGTTGTAATTTGCAATCACGTGACTGCAAATGGCCATAAAATAATGCAGGATGGCTGGCTAAACACCCAGGCGGAGACGTCAGAATTTTGAGACCAGATTGTAAGTCCTTTCAAGCGATCTGTCATAACTTTGAATTGTCTGCAAGGGTTCAATCAGAGTCGAGCTGGACCTTGGAGGTCTTCTATTCCAACCCCCTGCTCAAGCAGGAGACCCTATACCAGAGGTAGGCAACCTTGGCTCTTTTATAACTTGTGGACTTCAACTCCCAGAATTCCTGAGTCAGCATGGAAACCTCTCCATTTCTCCTCAGCATGGCTGGCTCAGGAATTCTGGGAGTTGAAGTCCACGAGTCATAAAAGAGCCAAGGTTGCCTGCCCCTGCCCTAAACCATTTCAGACAAGTGACTGTTCAGTCTCTTCTTAAAAAATCTCGATGCAGCACCCAAAACTTCTGGTGGCAAGCTGTTCCACTGGTTAATTGTCCTCACTGTTAGGAAGTTTTTCCTTAATTCCATATTGCTTCTCTCTGTGATCCGTTTCCATTGTTTCTTGTCCTGCCTTCAGGTGCTTTGGAGAATAAGTTGACCCCCTCTTCTTTGTGGCAGCCCCTCAAATACTGGAATACTGCTATCGTGTCACCCGTACCTTTATAGTAGATTAATATGAAAACAAACCAAATGGCTAATGGGATATTCTTTTGGGGGACTTTTTTCTAACGTTCATTTAGAAATTGCTGTCTTTTAACTCAGACAATGGTTCTCTGTTCCTTTTTTTCTTTAGATGTGCTGATCTGACCTGTTCATACATCAATTTCCATTTCCTGATTCCGTTCATTGCCTGATATCTGTTTGGATCCTTTTTTTAAAAAAAAAAATCAGGATATTAAAACATATTTGAGATCAGAGGCATGGCAGAGAAGCTGGTATTTCTACCAAGAGGTAATTAAAGGATGACTAGGGCTTTAGATGGGCATGCTTGTTCAAAAGAGATTATTATTTCAGATAAGTCTGGGCTGAATTGAATTACCTCATGAAATCACCACTAGATTCCTGACAGGAACCCCAAACAGGAATCACAGTTTATTCATTCTAGACTGAACTAATCTGTGCATAGAGATTGCACACATGTCTTCAGTCCAAGATAATAATAATAATAAAGTTGGAAGGTACCTTGGAGGTCATCTAGTCCAACCCCCTGCTCAGGCAGGAAACCCTATACCATTTTGGACAAATGGCTGTCCAGTCTCTTCTTAAAAACCTCCAGTGTTGGAGCATTCACCGCTTCTGGAGGCAGGTTGTTCCACTGGTTAATTGTTCTAACTGTCAGGAACTGCGCCATTTGATCTAACACAGTGTTTTCAAACTTGGCAACTTTAAGATGTGTGGATTTCAACTTCCAGAATTCCCCAGCCAACCATGGAAAGTTTTGGGAGTTGAAGTCCACACATGTTGGCTGGGGAATTCTGGGAGTTGAAGTCCACACATCTTAAAAGTTGCCAGGTTTGGAAAAAAATAATCTAACACATTCTTTCTTCTCCAATTCTCAACATCCTGTCAAGGATGGCACAAAGGTCTCACAATAAATTCTGCTACTCTTTGTGTGCGTGTTGCGATGTCACACCTAGAGGAGCGGCACACTTACATCACGACACTAATTTTGTTGTTTCAATGAAAATATCTGATCCCACCATCTTCTCTCCATCCGGGGGTTGAAGACCAGCCCATCTGGATGGTTCTCGAATTAAGAAAGTTTGATGTATTTTTTGTGTGTGTGTGAGCAAGGTTGCTTTTTATCCTGTTCTGCTTTTATTCCCTATTGATTGCACCTCGCCCTGAGATGTATCGATCTAGGGCACGCTATAAATATTTGAACTGAATAATGAATGAATATTGTAGCGAAACTCTAGGGCCTTGCTGTAATGCTAAGCATTGGTTTTTATTTTAGGTGCTCCAAAGAGAAGGATGGAGAAGGACTCCTTAAAATAGCAAGTTCTTATTTGCCAGTTTTTGCCCCAAGACCCCATGGGATTGTTATACCCGTAGTCCCCGATTTACAACCATTGGTTTAATAACCATTCAAAGTTACAACAGGCACTGAAAAAAGTGACTTAGCACCGTTTTTCACACTTACGACCCATTGCAACATCCCTGTGGTCAAGTAATTAAAATTCAGATGCTCGGCAACTGGCGTGTACTTACGACAGTTCAAGTGTCCTGGGGTCATGTGATCCCCTTTGGCGACCTTCTGCCAAGCAAAGTCAATGGGGAAGCCAGATTCACTTAACCTAACCCGGGGGTAGGCAACCTTGGCTCTTTTATGACTCGTGGACTTCAACTCCCAGAATTCCTGAGCCAGCATGGCTCAGCATGGAAACCTCTCCATTTCTCCTCAGCATGGCTGGCTGAGGAATTCTGGGAGTTGAAGTCCACGAGTCATAAAAGAGCCAAGTTTGAAGACCCTTGACTTAACCACTGTGGCAAGTAAAGTCGTAAAATGGGGCAAACCCCACTTAAGAAATGTCTCACTTAACAACAGAAGTGTTGGGCTCAAATTATGGTCGTACGTCGAGGACGACCTGTAGCCATTTATTTAGGCTAGTTTAATCTGGGTTTCTGTACCGAGTCTAAATTACTCTTCCTCAATCTAGGCAACCTGGGCTCTTTTATGACTCGTGGACTTCAACTCCCAGAATTCCTGAGCCGGCATGGCTCAGCATGGAAACCTCTCCCTTTCCTCTCAGCATGGCTGGCTCAGGAATTCTGGGAGTTGAAGTCCACGAGTCATAAAAGAGCCAAGGTTGCCTACCCCTGAGTAACCACAGCAGCGATTTGCTTAACAACTGTGTCAAGAAAGGTCATAAAATGGGGGCAAAACTCGCTTAACAATTATCCCGCTTAGCAATAGAAATTTTGGGCTTGATTACGGTCGTAAGTTGAGGATTACTTGCAGCGTAGCAAAGGTAAGCTTGCTAGAGTTTCCAGAGCAGCAAGGATCTTATATTGGAAAACATGTTGCTTAAGTGTGAAAAGCCACCAACATAAATGGTAAAAATAACATATTTTCTTAAAATATCACAGCTCTGAAGTACGCACAGCACCCCTGGGCCGTCTGGAAGAGTCTCTTCTGCAGAAACCCAGAACAAAGCTTGTTTTTACAAGTAGACTTAGACTTACAACTGATTGTTTAGCAACTGTTTGAAATTACGACACCCCCCCTCCCCCAAAAAGCTACTTATGACCTATTGTCAAAGTTATGATGCTGCATCTCCCCCATAGTTATGTGATCGTTTTATGGGCATTTGACAACCACCTCAATTAATCCGAATAGAGCTGAAAGGGACCTTGGAGATCTTCCAGTCCAACCCCCTGCTCAAGCAAGAGACTCTATACATTTCAAGCAGGTGGCTGTCCAGTCTTTTCTTTAAAATTTCCAGTGATGGAGCACCCACAACTTCTGGAGGCAAGTCTTTCCACTGGTTAACTGTTCTCACTGTCAGGAAATTTCCGCTTAGTTTTAACTTTCTTCTCTCTTTGGTCAGTTTCCATCCGTTGCTTCTTGTCCTGCCTTCTGGTGCTTTGGAGAAAAGGTTGACCCCCCCTCTTATATGTGGCAGCCCCTCAAATATTGGAAGACTCTATCATATCACCCCTGGTCCTTCTTTTCTCTAGACAAGCCATACCCAAATCCTGCCTCTTCACCAGAGCACCAGAGGGAAGGATGAGAAACAATAGTTGGAAGCTGATCAAAGAGAGAAGCAACCTGGAATTAAGGAGAAATTTCCTGACAGTGAGGATAATTAACTAGTGGAACAGCTTGCCACCAGAAATCGTGGGCGCTCCATCACTGGAGATTTTTAAGAAGAGGCTAGACAATCACCTGCCTGACACTGTATAGGTTCTCCTACTTGAGCAGGGGGCTGGACTAGAAGACCTCCAAGGTCCCTTCCAGCTCTATTCTATTCTATTCTATTCTATTCTATTCTATTCTATTCTTTCATTATTCTATTCTATTCTATTCTTCCTGTTTCTATTCTATTCTATTCTATTCTTCCTGTTTCTATTCTATTCTATTCTTCCTGTTTCTATTCTATTCTATTCTATTCTATTCTATTCTATTCTATTCTATTCTATTCTATTCTATTCTATTCTATTCTGTTGCCCAGCATCTGAATTTTGATCACGTACCTATGGGGGTGCTGCGATGGTTGTAAGTCATAGGTCACTATTTTCAGTGACGTTGTAACTCCAAACGGTCACTAAATAAACCGTTGTAAGTCCAGGACGACCTGAATTTTATTTTTTTTATTTTCATTTTCTCTTGGACGATGAGCATGTGTTTATCCCATGCACGTTGAAACTCAGTTACTGAATGGCTGACCCACTGCCTCCTCTTCTCTGTGACCTTTTCCCTCCGTTGCCTTTTTTTAGTGTCATCTAAACTGCTTAATAGGATTACATCGCTGCTGCAATTAAGCTTTCTCAGATTGATGGCCTATATCAGTGATGGCGAACCTATGGCACGGGTGCCAGAGGCGGCACTCAGAGCCCTCTCTGTGGGCACGCGCGCCCTCGCCCCAGTCCTAGGCCTTCAACTGGGTTTTATAAAACCTTTTCGCTTTAGGCTTCCGCCACCGTGTACAAAAAAAAAAAGGTTCAATCAGTCAATTTCAACTTCTCGCGGGGAAAAAAAAAGATCTTGCAAAGTTGGAATTGATTGATTGAACTTTTTAGTCCCACCCACTGCTGTTACCACCGCAGCCACGCCCACCCAATGGGCCACACCCACCCAGTGGGCCACACCCACCCGGCACCCAACGATGCATAAGTGGGTTTTAGGTTGCAGTTTGGGCACTCGGTCTCTAAAAGGTTCGCCATCACTGGCCTATATAATACAGTAGTGGCCAAAATTGTGGAAACCTTTTGGGACAAGTGTATTTTTGAGGTTTGATGGCTAATAACACCACTTTTTTGGGGGGGGAGTAGTACCATAAAATTATATACCAATGGAAAGGTAATTTAATCAAGAATGTAATGCAACAAACTTTGTTCAATTATCTGTACTGTGTTCTATGAAAAGTTATAGCCAAATAACCAGAAAAAGGAAGTACAACTTGCTTAGGTCAGGGGTACGCAACCTTGGCTCTTTTATGACTCGTGGACTTCAACTCCTAGAATTCCTGAGCCAGCATGGGGGAAACTTTGGCCCCTTCGTGACTCGTGGACTTCAACTCCCAGAATTCCTGAACCAGCACGGCTCAGTATGGAAACCTCTCCATTTCTCCTCAACATGGCTGGCTCAGGAATTCTGGGAGTTGAAGTCCACGAGTCATAAAAGAGCCAAGGTTGCCTACCCCTGGCTTAGGTTGATATCAGGTAGCTTTCCTTCATCTGATTGTAGCCAATGATCACGAGTGTTTAGAGAGCCAATCGGGTGTCATCTTGTTTTGGCCATGAGCCAATCAGATCACAGCAGGATCCAGTTATTGATGTCATGTATTGAAGCTGAGAGGAGGACATTTGTCAGTGTGTTATGTGATCGCTATCAAGTTGGTTGGGTTTTTTTGTGTTCTTTCACTTAGTGAGCTTGTAAAACGTAATAAAATTAAATGGTGCAAAGAATTGACTGGTCGCCCAGAAAGCCATGCAAAATAGAATTATTAAGTGAACAAGGCTACAGTTATAAAGAAATTAGAAGGAAAAATTGGTGGAAACTTAACCAAAGGTGGCGTTTCTACTGTACACTTTTCCCAAAAGGTTTCCACAATTTTGGCCACTACTGTAGCTCCTTGGAAACAATCAGAGAAAATTAAGCACAGGTTGTCCTCGGCTTATAACAGTTGATTTAGCGACTGTTCAAAGTTACAATGGCACTGAAAAAAGTAACTTAGGACCGTTTTTCACACTTATATGACCGTTGCAGCATCCCCGTGGTCACGTGGATCAAAATTCAGATGATTGGCAAGTGACTCATATTTATGACAGTTGAAGAGTCCCAGGGTCACGTGACCCCCTTTTGCAACCTTTTGACCAACAAAGTCAATGGGGGAAGTCAGATTTACTTAACGACCATGTGACTAACTTAACAGCTGCAGTGATTCACTTAACAACTGAGGCAAAAAAGGTCGTAAAAGGGGGCAAAACTCACTTAACAAATTCCTCACTTTGCAACATGAATTCTGGGCTCAGCTGGGATCGTAACTCGAGGACCAAGTGTACCGACTCCCTGCAGGTTGAAAGCCAGGGTCTCAGGGCAAAAAAAAAAAGGGGGCTGCCCCAAAGAAGAGGCAGTCAAGCTATTCTCCAAAGCGGCTGAAGGCAGGAGAACAAGCAATGGATGGAAACTAATCAAGGAGAGAAGCAACCTGGAACTGAGGAGAAACCTCCTAACAGTGAGGATAATTAACCAGTGGAACAGCTTGCCACCAGACGTTGTGGGCGCTCCATCACTGGAGGTTTTTAAGAAGAGATTGGACAGCCATTTGTCTGAAATGGCGTAGGGTTTCCTGCCTGAGCAGGGGGCTGGACTAGATGACCTCCAAAGTCCCTTCCAACTTTATTATTATTATTATTATTATTATTATTATTATTATTATTATTATTATTACTACTATTATTATTATTATTATTATAAAAAATCTGATAACAGAATAAGAAGCTAATCATCACCACTCACATATTTCCAACCCAGTGTGGTTTTGCAATTTTCACAGTAAATATCAGCCACCGCATGGAGTCCCGTTAGCAGAATTCGCTCCTCCGCCGGACCGCAGCCCACGTTGACTCTGAGGGTAACAAGGGGGTGGGAAGAGAGAGAGAGAGAGAGAAAAGCTTAATTTTTAAATATAAAGAGATTTCCAAGTTAATTTCCCTGAAGGAGCAAGTGATTATCCTTGTCACAGAATTGTCAAATATTACCCAAATATATGCCAGAGCAATTTGATCGCTTTAAGATGGGAGGACTTCAACTCCCAGAATTCCCCAGCCAGCATGGCTGGCTGGGGAATTCTGGGAGTTGAACTCCACACCTTTGAAAGTCACCACAGTTGAGGAACACCGCTCTGGAATACATTTGGTAATACTTGACAATCTGTGACAAGGATAATAACACCGCTCCAGGGTGTATATTACAGAATATATATATATATTAAAAATTTCACTTTTGAAGACACATTTTACCAAGGTGGCTGAAATCATGCATGTTTCCCAGAACAACCCTATTTAATGTCGAGATATCTCACAGATGCTTTTATTACTAGTAGGTTACACACACATAATGTACAGTCAGGATACATTGTGGGTTGGCACCCAGCACCCAAGATAACCATGGACGTCCCAGATAAAATGAATTAAACATTTGAATGTTACAGAAAGGGCTTGTGTGTGATGGGGGACCTCACACCTGGCACGGTTTTGCCCCAGATTTCACAAGAGGTCAAAATTACGCAGTATTTGTTTATTTCGAAAGATAAGGATCATTGTAACACCCTATTTTTTTGGAGGGGGGGACACAGAAGATTTCACCGTTTGGGAAAACATGACAATCTTGGGTTGTCCTTCAGGTTAAGAGTTTTACTTCCCAATCGTTGCATATATTTGGGTGGGTAGGCTGGATAAAGGAGCGGAAAGACCCTGCTTAGCTCCAGAAGCTCAGGGAATGACTGTGGGACAATTGGCCCAACCTACCTCGCTGGGTTGTCGTGGGGAAAATAGGAGAAGGAAGTGCTACTACACCTTTGAGGAATTCTGGGGCAGAAATCTAGCAAATAAGTTGAGAGAGAGACTACATGACAATCTGTAGGAAATCTTCCAGATGTGTCCTGTTCTTGGATACAGTCCTCATTTAGCAACTGCCCTGTTTAACTACGGCTGTCAGTTACAACCACGATAGAAAATAACCTCACCTTGCAGCGAGGTGGGCAGCAAACAAATTTAATAAATAAATACGAACAACAGAATAACAGAGTTGGAAGGGACCTCGGAGGTCTTCTAGTCCAACCCCCTGCTCAATCAAGGAAGCCTACTATACCATTTCAGACAAATGGCAAATAGATTAACTTTGCCACCAATCTTTGCATTTATGACCTTCTTCAGGTCCAGAAAGCAAAGAAAAGCAGAAGCAACGTCATAAACCAGAGTCGCGATTCCACTTAGTGGCCACTCTCCTTAACGACCACGTTGCCAGACCAAACGGTGGTTGTTAAACAAGGGTGACCTGTATAGGAAAGGCGCACAGGGGTAGCTTGTCACTTTTCCCATTTTTAATGTCACGTCTTCATTTATCTAGGCCTGGGGTGGCCTCGTTTCTCGTAATCTCGTGAATTTTTTCAACCAAAAACTAAATTCTGTAGAAAATGTCTCGCATCTGAGACTGGAAAAGTTTTCATTGAACCAGCTATTGGCAATCTTGGGGTTATACCTATAGGGCAGGGGTCCCCAAACCTGGCAACTTTTAAGACTTGTGGACTTCAACTCCCAGAATTCCCCAGCCAGTTGAAATCCACAAGTCATAAAAGGGCCAGGTTTTAAAGTCTTAAAGTTGTCAAGTTTGGAAACCCTTGCTGTAGGGTAACGCTTCTCAAACGTGGCAACTTTAAGCCATGGGGACTTCAACTCCCAGAATTCCCTAGCCAGTGTGACTACAATTCTGGGAACTGAACTCCACATATCTTAAAGTTGCAAAGTTTGAGAAATACTGCCGTAAGGCAGTTTATCAAGGTTTCCATGATAAAGACAACTCTATTCTGTATAGGTCCCTGGCCTTTGTTCAAATTATGGAAAACTACATTGCCCCCCCCAATTTAAAAAAAGAAAACATACACAAACCCCCCCCCCACACACCCTCATGAGGAGTTAAGCTCATTCAAACCAACGTTTCAACTAACTGGGTTTTTGAGAAGATTCAGTGGATGGAAACTAATCAAGGAGAGAAGCAAGCTAAAAATAAGGAGAAATTTCTTTGACAGTGAGAACGATTAACTGGTGGAACTACTTGCCACCAGAAGTTGTGGGTGCTCCATCAATGAAGGTTATCAAAAGTAGACTGGATAACCATTTGACGGGGATGGTAAAAGGCAGGGGTCTTCAAACTTGGCCCTTTGATCACTTGTGGACTTCAACTCCCAGAATTCCTCAGTCGGCCATTTTGATGAAACCGCGGGCTTGGATCCAGACTAGGGGTCTTCAAACTTGGCCCTTTTATGACTTGTGGACTTCAATTCCCAGAATTCCTCAGCCAGCGTGCCTGGCTGAGGAATTCTGGGAGTTGAAGTCCACAAGTCATCAAAGGGCCAAGTTTGAAGACCCCTGGTATAAGGTCTCCTGCTTCAGCAGGGGGTTGGACTAGAAGACCTTCAAGTTCCCTTCCACCTCTATTATTCTGTTATTCTCTACTGTCAGCAAGGCAAGCCACAAAGAGTAACACCGTCTGGAAGTTTTATTTTAGTCCTCTAGCTACAGATAGTGTTAAAAACCAGAACAAGGTTAAAACTATTGCAGTTCCTAGTCCTCTCTGTTGGCTAACTTTGTCACTGAGAAGCTATACGGTGAGGTATTTTATGAAGATCAACAACCACAGCACTTTAAAAACAAAAGCACAAAACACTCACACTGAATTGAAGAGATAGGCTCGCCCTTGACTTCCCTGGAAAGACTGAAAAACAAGCAAAAATAGGATAAAATAAAAAAAAGTTGATTAAACTTGGTGGGTAGTATAGAAAGGCATTTCTACAAAAAAAAAAAAAGGTTGATTCCCTTAAGGCAGTTTTTTTTTCAGCCTTGGCAGCTTGAAGATGTGTGGACTTCAACTCCCAGAATTCCCCAGCCAGCCATGCTGGCTGGGGAATTCTGGGAGTTGAAGTCCACACATCTTCAAGCTGCCAAGGTTGAAAAAAAAACAACCCTGCTTTAAGAAACTGTTGGACGCTCTTTAGCAATTTCTGAATTTTTCCCTCCTTTTCTTGCGTGTGTGCTCTTACCACACCAATCTGCATGCTTCTCCTTAACTCCTTATATTGCAAAAAAAAAAAAAAAAAACCAGCCAAGAGAGAAAAGGAGAGATCAATAAAGTAGTTGATGGAATTGTATCTGACGGGAGCATTTATGGAAAAAACAGACCAGTATTCAATAAAAAAACACAGGTTATTATTATTATTATTTTTAGCCTGCAGGCTTATGGGGGGGAAATATGTCAGCTCTGGAGTAAAAAAATCAAAAGATGAGACAGATATGCAAAGTGGCCTGTGGGGGGGGGGGAAGAGATTTCAAATACATATTTTTAAAGAAAAAAATTGTACCTAGCAGCGCTCTAAAAATCACAAGGAAAAAAAAATATTGGCATGTCAAGGCAGTCCTCAATTTACAACCGTTCCTTTAGTGACCGTAACAGGTTAATAAAGTCACTCCAAAAAGTGACTGATGACCATTTTTCACACTTTATGACCGTTGTGGACACATGATGAAAAATTGAGGAGCTTGGCAACTGACTCATATTTATGACGGTTGCAGTGTCATGTTTTGCGACGTTCTGACAAGCAAAGTCCAGGGGGAATCCAGACTTACTTAACGACCGTGTTACTAATCTAATAACCGCAGAGATTCACTTAACAACTGTGACAAGAAAGGTCGTAAAATGGAGCAAAACTCACTTAACAACCGTCTCACTTAGCAACAGAAATTTTGGGTTCCATTTTGGTCGTAAGTCGGACGATATGTGACAGATTTCTGATACGCCTCCTACCCCAGAGTTGCTTTTGGTGAGATGTGCAGCTGTATAAATTAGATAAACAGATATTTCCAAACTGGTAGTCCCCAAGTTATGACCGCTCGCTTAGCAGCTGTTCAAAGTTATGACGGACCCCCCCAAAAACGGTTCTTACGACAGAGATTGAAAGTTCTGATCGTGTATTTGGGCACTTCGAAACCCGCCTGCATTTACAGACATTTTGCAGTGTCCCTCAGTCATATGACTGCAATTTCTGACATTTTTTGTGTGTGTGCAATTTCTGCTTCTAGTTTTTTGCAAAAAAAAAAAACACACACAAAAAAACAAACCAAAAAACCCCCCGTCCATTTTGGGCAATGGATTTGCTTAACAAGTGTCATGTTCACTTAGCGACTGTGGATTCACTTAAAGACTGTGGCAAAAAAAATTTAGTTGGTCATGGGACAACTTGATAAATAACCAGCATGACTTTATAAACGTTAATTCTGGATCAGTTATGGTCGTAAGTCAAGGGCTCCCTGTATGGACCAAAACTTTAATTTACAAAACAATTCTATGCAACCTGGATTCCAGGGTTCTTTTTATAACCTGTTGGCTGTAAAGAGAGCCAAATTTTAGATTTTCCAAATCAATCTCATTCAGGTCATTGTCGTTTGCCTTTAAACTTGTCAGCTACCAAATACGTTTGAGGTCCAGCCAGCCAATCAAGCATCACAGTTCTGGGCATGGCCCGCCTCCTCTACATGGTTCCGCCTTCATTTAAAGGGACACATTCTATTTGTGTCCTGAGTTATTAACATCTGGAAAAATAAGCATTTGGTTTGGATTAAAGCTCCACGCCACACGAAGGTTTTGAAAGGGCACAATTTCGTCACGGAGGAGAGTTCAAAACCAACGTTCATGGAAAATAAGAACGCATCTGCTCAAAGAAATAAGAGAGAGCTGTTTGCTAATTTTTCCACTGAAATTGTCAGATGTTTCTTTTGCTGATTGCTAGAAAGCAGCCATACCAAAATTAGGATTATTTTGTTCAGTGTCCAGACCAGAGTTTCTCAAACGTGGAACGTTAAGATGGATGGACTTCAACTCCCAGAATTCCCCAACTGGCCTGCTTTAAAATAAGTGGACTTCCATTCCCGGAATTCCCCAGCCAGCATGGTTTAAGATGGGTGGACTTCCACTCCCAGAATTCCCCAGCCAGCATGCTTTAAGATGGGTGGAATTCCACTCCCAGAATTCCCCAACCGGTTTGCTTTAAGGCGGGTGGACTTCAACCCCCAGAATTCCCCAGCCAGCCTGAGGAATTCCTACACCATTACAGGATTTATTTACTTGTATTTACAAGGCTTATATGGTGCTCCATTGGAACCTATGATCCCAGGACGTGTACAACATCGTAAAATCCCAGGAAATATAATAGCCAAATGAAAAGACAACCCAAAACAGACAGGGACAGAGGAAGGGCCTGTAGGCACCAATTGTCTGGGGTTCAAAATCTGCACCGTCTTAAGTACAAAAAAGGGAAGACGCCTTCTGAACTCTAGGGGGAAATTGCAAAGATGGAGGACCAACAGGGGAGAAGAAAAGCTGGGTCCTCCATGTCCCACGAACCTCTGAAGGAGGAGGACGGATGAGCAGACCTTCTTGAGATGTTTGAACACCTCACAAGTGAGGTTAACTATAGCAAGGAAGCATCTGATATGAGCTGTTGTTTCTCCTGATAGGGCTTTACAAGTAGTGCAGTGGCCATAAGTGCGAGGACTAGTCATAAGTTATTTTTTCCAGTGTGGTTATAAGTCTGAACAGTCTCTAAATGAATGAATGGTGGTAACTGGAGGAATAGCTGTGCATACGCACACGGGTGTGTGAAAATACCAGATACACATAACATATAGTCCTCAACTTACCTCAGTTCATTTAGTGATTGTTCGAAGTTACAATGGCACTGAAAAGTGACTGATGCCCGTTTTCCACACTTACAACACTTGCAGCATCCCTGTGGTCATGTGATCGAAATTCAGACGCTTGGCAACTGGCATGTACTTATGATGGTTGCAATGCCCCAGGGTCATGTGATCCCCCTTTGCGACCTTCTGACAAGCAAAGTCAAGGGGGAAGCCAGATTCACTTAACTATCAGGTTACTAGCTTATTAACTGCAGTGACTGATTTAACGACTGTGGCAAGCACAGTTGTAAAATGGGGCAAAACTCACTTTACAGCTGTCTTCTTAGCTACAGAAATGTTGGGCTCAATTGTGGTTGTAAATCAAGGACTATTTGTATATGTATATGAGCGTTTTATATATATATATAATTAGTTCACAAGGAATATATATATCCCTACATACCCACACATACATATACATACATAGCCTATATAAAGGTAAATTAATCTGTCATTTGTCTCTGACTCTAATGTGTATGTGTGTATGTATGTAGGAATATATATATTCCCTGCTTTCATGTGAACTAATAACATATATATATTCCGTTTTTCATGTGAACTAATAACATATATATTCTGTTTTTCATGTGAACTAATAATATATATATTCCGTTTTTCATGTGAATTAACAACATATATATATATATATATATATATATATATATATATATATATATATATATATATATATATATATATATTGTGTCCAAATAATCACGATCACCAAGAGTAGATAAAATGTTTATAAACAATTAAAAAGTTTAAAAACAGTTTAAAAGCAATAAAACATTTAAAATTATCGGCAACCGAGCTTTCGTCGGACTCTCCCGACATCATCAGGGTTCCTGTTTTTCATGTGAACTAATAACACACACACACATACACACACATACACACATATATATGCAGGTCTTGGCGTATTCGGGTCTTTTCCCGTGTCAGATTGAGAATATCTTGGCGACGTTTTGACGAGGTCCCACTCGTCATCTTCAGGCTGGGGTCTTCGGCTTCCTGCTTGTGCGAGCAAAGTGTGATCGGAGCTGCCGTCTCTCTATAAATATTGGTGGGGGGGTGTGTGGAGTGCTGGCTTAGTTGCTGTAGGTGGGTTGGTTGGCTGTGTGGGAGTTATTGTTTGCAGATTGTTTGGCTGTTTCGTAACATCCTGAGTAGTTGAGGTACTGGCTGTGTGCCCATTAGTCTTTTGTGTTATAACGACCTGGGTAATGGGTTGTGTGTATATACAAATCTGAATTTGTAATGTATCGCAGTAGCAACTTGAGCCTGCTTAATGCCCCTAGTTGGGGGGCTGCAAGGCAAAAGAGATTATAAAAAGTATAGCAGTATAGCAGTCAAAAATGCCAAAGGTGCAATCAATCAGACCGTCTGTCTGAAAAACTTTCTGTATATATATATTCCTTGTTTTTCATGTGAACTAGTAACATACATACATACACACATTCCTTGTCTTTCATGTGAATGGACAACCTACCCCTAAAAATATGTCCACGATATTCAACCTCTGAGTTTTCAAAGTTGGGGGCTCCCCTGACCGAAATTCTCAGGAAGGAATGTCTGACCAAGGGATGTGAGTGTGCCACAGACACGTCTTAAGATGAGACGCGTCATTTGCTCCCAAAGTGGCACAGATCGTGACAATCACACAATTGAACTGTCAGCAGCGCCTACTTCTCGGCCTGCAAATCTATGTCAGCAGGATCAAAAACAGAAAAGGAAAGAAAAAAAAAAGCAGCCACAGCAGCTTCGATGCCAACCCTCATTTATTGCTAGACACCCAGCTAAAGACAAACAAAAAACAAAAAACACAACGGGTTCACAAATGTGTCAGAGGCCAGTAAAAAATATATATATCTTTTTCAATTATCCGACAGTTCACTTGCTTACTTGACAGCCGAGTTAAAAGCAAGTGAAAGAAATCTTATTTTTTATGCTTCCAGAAAGAGAGAGAGAGAGAGAACGAAACTAAAATAGCATCATGTCAGTGGATTTAAAAAAAATAAAAATAAAATAAAAATAAAACATTACACACAAGAGTTGTCAGCTCCCAGGCTCGGTTCTCATCTCCCCTTCAAAGCTGTGACTCAGGTAAGTAAATGGCATCATTTACTGATAGTCCTCAACTTACGACAATGATTGAGCCCGACGTTTCTGTTACTGAGTGAGACAGTTAAGTGAGCTTTGCCCCATTTTACAAAGCTTCTTTGCCTCAGTTATTAAGTGAATCGCTCAGTTGTTAAGATAGTAGTATGGTTATTAAATGAATCTGGCTTTCCCATCAGGATTTCCTGCCTGAGGAGGGGGTTTGTTGTTGTTGTTGTTGTTATTATTATTATAATTATGGATCATCGCACAGTCAGCCAGATGTTCAGACTGGATTTGGCATTTTTGTCTATCTATCGAGTCCTTT
>NW_015389675.1:83253-92176 GCF_001527695.2 Protobothrops mucrosquamatus
AAGTGGTGCTCCAGTTGTTTTGGGATTGCACCCAAGGCGCCTATTACTATTGGTACTACCCTTGCTTGCCTTTGCCACAGTCTTTCTATTTCTATTTGTAGGTCTTTGTATTTTGTTATCTTCTCCAGTTCTTTCTCGTCTATTCTGCTGTCTCCAGGCACTGCCACGTCCACTATCCAGACTTTTTTGTCTTTCTTATTGACAATTGTTAAGTCTGGAGTGTTATGTTGCAGGTGCTTGTCTGTTTGAATTCTGAAGTCCCAGAGCAGTTTAATTTTATCATTTTCTATGACTTTCTCTATTTTATGATCCCACCAGTTCTGGCTTACAGGCAAATGATATTTCTTGCAGCTCTTCCAATGCACCATTGTTGCTACTTTGTCATGCCGCTGCTTGTAGTTAGTCTGTGCGATCTTCTTGCAGCAGCTTACCATTATTATTATTACTATTATTACTATTATTACTATTATTACTATTATATTATTATATTGATTTTACTTGTCAGAAGGCAGCAAAAGGGGATCACATGACCCCAGGACATTGCAACCATCATAAATACGAGACAGCTGCCAAGCGGCCAAATTTTGATCACGTGACCATGTTACAAGGCCCAGGTCATATGTCACTTTTTTCAGTGCCACTGTAACTTTGAACAGTCACTAAACGAAATGGTTGTAAGTTATAAGTTGAGGACTAACTATAGGGTTACGTTTATTACCCACCGGGAAAAATAAATCATGAGACAGGATATCTATGGAGATTCTCAGTCATCCGAGTCATAGTTGTCCCAGAGATACTTTTTATGAGGCAACTGGACTTTCTTGTTTTTCCTTTGAATATGTTTCGCTTCTCATCTAAGAAGCTTCATCAGCTCTGATTGGATGGTGGGGAATGGAAGGATTTATACTCCTTGCAGACAGCTGGTCATTTGCATTCTTGAGGCCACTTGAAGGTTTATCTGTGTCGGAGAGATACAACATTATCTATCTCCGATCTACAACACAGTCCTCTCAGCAATTCCAAGAAGGCTCCACACCTATTTGCACTACTCAAGTGACCCTGACGACACAGATAAGCCTCCAAGTGGTCTCAAGGACTCTCCAAAGAATGCAAATGACCAGCTGTCTGCAAGGAGTATAAATCCCTCCATTCCCCACTATCCGGTCAGAGCTGAAGAAGCATCTTGGATGAGAAGCGAAACCTCTTTAAAGGAAAAACAAGGAAGTCCAATTGCCTCCTTAAAAAGCATCTTTTGGATGAGACAAGATAGTAAACTTGCTAGTCCAGACAAAAATTCAGAAAGTCCAGCTTCCTTCTGCTTCCAAAAATGGGCAACTCTTTACATAAGAACATAAGGACAACAGTATTCAATTGTTGCTGTGGGTCAGGGGCAGGCAACCTTGGCCCTTTTATGACTTGTGAACTTCAACTCCCAGAATTCCTGAGTCAGCATGGCTCAGCATGGAAACCTCTCCATTTCTCCTCAGCATGGCTGGCTCAGGAATTCTGGGAGTTGAAGTCCACCAGTCATGAAGGGGCCATAGTTTCCCCATGCTGGCTCAGGAATTCTGGGAGTTGAAGTCCATGAGTCATGAAGGGGCCATAGTTTCCCCATGCTGGCTCAGGAATTCTGGGAGTTGAAGTCCACGAGTCATGAAGGGGCCATAGTTCCCCCATGCTGGCTCAGGAATTCTGGGAGTTGAAGTCCATGAGTCATGAAAGAGCCAAGGTTGCCTACCCCTGGTCTAGGGCAAGGGTCTTCAAACTTGGCCCTTTTATGACTCGTGGACTTCAACTCCCAGAATTCCTGAGCCAGCATGGCTCAGCTTGGAAACCTCTCCATTTCTCCTCAGCATGGCTGGCTCAGGAATTCTGGGAGTTGAACTCCACGAGTCATAAAAGAGCCAAGGTTGCCTACACCTGCTTTAGGTAGTCCTTGAATTACGAACACAACTGAGTCCAAAATTTGTGTTGCTAAATGAATCATTTGTAAAGTGAATTTTGCCCCATTTTACGACCTGTCTCCCCACAGTTGTTAAGTGAAGCACTATAGTTGTTCAGTTAGTAACACGGTCGTTAAGCGAATCTGGCTTCTGATTACTTGACCCCTAGAGCACTGCAACCGTCATTAATAGGAGTCAGTTGCCAAGTATCCGAATTTTGATCACGTGACCCTGGGGATACGGTAACAGTCGTAAGTGTGAAAAATGGTCCTAACTCACTTTTTTCAAAGCTGTTTTAACTTTGAACGGTCACTAAAAAACCTGCTGTAACTTGAGGATTGTACTAAAAGGGGAATTTAAAAACAGTCACTATTAATTAGTAGCTATAGATTTTCCCTACACTAATTTCGTGACCTATCCATGGCATATGGGTAATCCTCGACCTACGAGCCCAAAATTTCTGTTGTTAAATGAGACATTTGTTAAGTGAGTTTTTTATGACCATTTTTGCCACCGTTGTTAAGTCAATTACTGCACTTAACAAGTTAGTAACCTGGTTGTTAAGTGAATCTGGCTCTCCCACTGACTTTGCTTGTCAGAAGGTCACAAAAGGGGATCACGTGACCCCAGGACCGTCGTAAATATGAACCAGTTGCCGAGCATCTGAATGTTAATCATAATGATCATAGGGATGCTGCAAAGGATGTAACTATGAAAAACGGTCATAAGTCACATTTTTCAGTGCCGTTGCAACTTTGAATGGTCGCTAAATGAGCTGTTATACGTCGGGTACCTGTATATAAATCTGCAAATCTGCACACAATACTTTAGCCATGCAAAGTAGTGGCTTATCCTAAGTGAATCCTCGCTACACAAATCGGCAGTCACAAATTAGATCCTTTACATGCTTGTGGCAAGAGTGCTTTGATCTTAACAGGCTCATTCTTTTTATAGAAACAGATTCTTCCACGATAACATTTCTCTCTCTCTCTCTTTTGCTAGAGGACAGCTTTGCCAGAACGCTATTTTCAAAATCTGATAGGGCTGTTCATTCTGTGGAGACAGGCAACACAAACAAAAAACGTTAAGATTGATATATCGCGCAACTTTGAGACTGGGAAAGCTCGTAGTCCTCGAGTCATGAGTGTAATGGAGCCTGCCCATTCCACTCGTAACTCAAAAACTCGTGGGAAGGAATCTCGTACCTCCAACGAGATCACTCCCTTGGTCGTGAACATGAGGTATCTCAGGCTGGGGAAGGCCATGGGGGGCCTAGTGATGGAACAGGCCCCCAAGGCCTCCCCGACCCACTAAGACAGGGGTGTCAAACTGCCGGCTCGCGGGTCGGATGCGTCACGAGGAAACTACGCCCACCCCATTGCCAACAATGGGGAAAAAGCTCTGATACGTCACACAACGTCACGTGATGTCGTGGGTTTGACATGTCTGCACTAAGATATTTCATGCTTCCCCCTCCCTCCCGTCCTACTGCGAAAAGATCAGTCTCCTCTCTGTCGTGATTCTGGCTGCCGCCCGGATCTGAAACTGGGGAATCTTCCGTGGCCCTCTGGTGGCCCGTTTCCGGGCAGCAGCAGACTGGAGAAGGCCTCCAGCACCTGGATTGGGTTGTTGGAGGGCCGCGGCAGCAGCGGCCTGGAGGAAGCCTCTGACGCCCCTATCCAGCCTCCGGAGGCATATGGAAGCGTCCCCCGGCTTCGGTTCCGTTCTCTGTTGCAGAGAACAGAGCCTAAAGTACCACGAGATCACGCAAGATCGGTAGCGTGAGATCTCGCCCCACTGATCTCACATGATCTTGCCTTACTTTAGGCCTCCATTTTCTGCAAACGCACCAAAGGCCTGGAGCAGCCGAGAAAGGGAAGGATTTTGATTTTCGCGGGGTGAGTACTGAGGACCTGGTGCCTGGGGAGACCCGGGGTGGGGATGGGGAGGGAGGGAATAACCAGGGTGAAGGTTGCGGTCCCTCTGCGGTCGCTCGTAAGGGTGAATGACTGCCATGGTGCCACAGTATTCGTAATTTCGGGACTTGCTCGTAGGCACTAGGGGGTGCTCATTGCGTAACTTTGAACGAGCGTTAAGGGAACACTCGTAACTCGGGGATTAAGTGTAGATAAGAAACTGTGTACAAGTTTAAAACAACCATGATTTATAGGTTTGGGTATAGGTAGTCCTCGGGTTACGACCACAATTGAGCCTAAAATTTCTTATTGGCTAAGCAAGACAGTACGTTAAGTGAATTTTGCCCCATTTTAGGACCTTTTTTCCCACCGTTAAGTGAACCGATGCCGTTGTTAAGTTAGTCACACAGTTGAGTGAATCTGGCTTCCCGATTCAGTTTGCTTGTCACAAGGTCACAAGAGGGGATCACGTGACCCCGGGGAGGCTGCAACGGTTGAAAGTGTGGAAAACAGTCATAAGTACCTTTTTTCTATGCTGCCGTAACTTCGAACTGTCACTAAGCCAACAGTTATATTTTGAGGACTACCCATTTTTGTGGCCATTGGTGTCCAAATCCAGGGTGCTCATTATGCTGTACAGGAAAAGCTGCGCTGAAAACTGCCTACGGAGTACAATTTATTGTAGAGATGACCTTGAGAAAATATGCAGTATACAAAAATAAAAACATAAGTTTAACCCAGGAAAACGGGAAAGTGTGAGAAAGAAAATCAAGAATGTTCATCTTTGATTCTCTTTGGTATCAGAGGAGGAAAGGAGAAATGCTCCTTAAGAAAAGCTCTCAAGCTTTTGCTATTATAGCTTGTATCAATAAAGTACAATTCTCATATTGTGCTTATGTATTTACACTTATTTGTATCTCGCCTTTTATTGTTTTTGCAAATAACTTAAGGCAGCAAACGTATCCAACACATCTTCCTCCTCCTGTTTCCCCCATAACAATAACCCTGTGAGGTGAGTTGGGCGGAGAGAGAGAGGGACTAGTCCAGTGGTGGCGAACCTATGGCACGCGTGCCAGAGGCGGCACTCAGAGCCCTCTCTGTGGGCACGCTTGCCATGCCCCGGAGATGGCAACTGTCCCTCTTCAACCAGCCGCCCACTAACTCGTCGAGGTCCCACATGGCCGGATGCATCCCAGCACCCATGTGCTCGCTGGCCTCTGTGTGCAGGGGCCGATGGTGTCACGCCTTGCCCTCCGACAATGGCACCCCCGCCCTGCCTCGCCTCACCCTGCAGAACCAGCCTCCTGCCCACCACCCCACCTGCCAGAGCCCCCCTGGATCTCCCCCAACCCTGCCTGGCCCCCACAGGCGTCCCTCCCCACGAGCAACATTGAGGTGATCACGCCCACATTGGCCATACCCACCCAATCTGCCATGACCACCACAGCCACGTCCATTCAGTGGGCCACGCCAACCTGGCACCCGGCGATAAATAAGTGGGTTTTGGGTTGCAGTTTGGGCACTCGGTCTCTAAAAGGTTCGCCATCACTGGACTAGTCCAAAGTCACCCAGGCAATTTTCATGCTAAAATGAGACTAGAACTCACATTCTCCTAGTGATTGGCCCAAAGTCACCCAGTGGCTTTCATGCTTAAGGCGGGCCTAGAACTCACCGTCCTCTGGTGATTGGCCCAAAGTCAACCATTCGGCTTTCATGTCTAAGGCTGGACTAGAACTCTCTGTCCCCTGGTGATTGGCCCAAAGTCACCCAACCAGTTTTCACGGTTAAGGCGGGACTAGAACTCACTGTCCTCTGCCGATTGGCCTAAAGTTACCCAGCCAGCTTTCATGTCTAAGGCAGGACTAGAACTCATCACCTCCCACTTTCTAGCCTGGTGCCTTAATCACTAGACCAGACCAAACTGGCTCTTTATTACTATTAGATAATAATAATAATAATAATAATAATAATAATAATAATAATAATAATAATAATAATAATAATAATAATAAGGCTCTCGTCACTCAGGCTCTCGTCACCTCCCGCCTGGACTACTGTAATGCTCTATACATGGGGCTCCCTGTGGGGAGCATCCGGAGACTGCAACTGGTCCAGAATGCGGCCGCGCGGGCGGTGTTGGGAGGGACTCGTCGCTCCCGTGTAACACCGCTGCTGCGCGAGCTGCACTGGCTACCAGTGGCTTTCCGGGTGCGCTTTAAGGTGTTAGTTACCACCTTTAAAGCGCTCCATGGCATTGGGCCTGGATATCTCCGAGACCGCCTTCTGCCACAGATTCCCTCCCACAGACCGGTACGCTCCCACAGAGCGGGCCTCCTCAGGGTGCCGTCGGCCAAGCAANCAACAAGCGGGTCTGGCCTAGGGAGAATTTTTAAACAGGGACAATTCTTAATTTAATTTTAACTAATCATACAGCGAAAAAAATATTTGGTTTTTAACAGGTTTTTATGGGGGGATGATGTTTTAAGTGTTTTAATATGCTGTAAGCCGCCCTGAGTCCTATAGGGAGAAGGGCGGCATATAAATCCATGTTAAATAAATAAATAAATAAAATAAAATAATAATAATAATAATATAAAAAAAGTTGGAAGGGACCTTGGAGGTCATTGAGTCCAACCCCCTGCCCAGGCAGGAACCCTACACCATTTCAGACAAATGGCTGTCCAGTCTCTTCTTAAAAACTTCTGGAGGCAGGTTGCTGGGGCTGACAGTTGATGTTGAATTTTTAAGGTGCTAAACGGTTCTCCGCCTATGCCAGTCTCGGTAGAATGTGCCACCGTGGTTCAAAGAAGGTCCCTGAGAAGATGTCCCAACTGCCAGACACTTGACTATCAGGCATGTGCGAATGGGACTTTTCCTCCATGGATTTCAGCCATCAGAACGTTCCCTTGCTGCTTCAAACTCTTCTGTTGTCTTGCTCTAAAAAGTTTGACTGACCTCTAAACTGGGCATTGCTCAAGATAAATTTCAACCTCTCACCAACTTCTCTCTGGGCCACCAAACCGGGCATCACTACGGATTTGCAAAGGTCCTGAATTAAGAAAATGGAGCTACAATTTTGGGGAACTGTTTTCAGGGCCCAGACATGGATGCATTTACGATTTGCAAGGATATTCTGATTTTCCACCAAAAACTGTATTTAGGTCCGGCAAGCCAAATATCAAATATCTACAGAAATAGCTAGCCTTTGTGTAATTATGAATTGTTGAAAATGCTGCCAATTTCTTACTGCTGGGCCAAGTCAGACCTCATCTGCTGCAAATATATAAATATATATATATTTATCTTGTTCTCTAGCACAATATTTGGGGTCCTTTCTCTTTCCTTGTCCCCATATTATGGTTTAGTATCTTGGTTGCTATGTTAAGGACTAGAAACTTGGTTAAAAGAAATGAACAATACTGGCAGATGAGATTTTTATGGTGAATTAGGGTTTTGATTCCTCTCCCGGCTTCAAACTCTCTTTTTTATTGCCTTCTTAGAACAATTCCAGTTTAGCTGTCCAAGGCGGCTCTATTAATTTTGGAGTCTGTCATGTGATCCACTTTTGCGACCTTCTAGCAAGCAAAATCAATGGGGAAGCCGGAAACCGGAAGCCGTGTTACTAACTTAACAACGGCCGCGATTCACTTAACAACTGTGGCCGCAGCAGTCCAATTATGACCGCGGCAGTCCCATTATGACCAAGGCAGTCACTTTACGACTGCCACAAAGGTAATCATAAAATTGGATCGGTCACGTGGGAGATTTGATTTATGACCATTATGAGTTACAACTGTGATAGCCAGGCGCCATTACAGTCGTAACTCAAGGACTATCTTTATAGTAGAGGGGTTGTGGTTTTTTTGTGAAGGGAGGGTAATATTCTATTGTGCCCAGAACAAAAGCAGAGATTATCTGCTTGCCCCTAAAAGGGCTGATTAGAAAGAACTCTGAAACTAATCCTGTAAAGCAGGGGTCCTCAACCCCGGTCTATGGACTGGTACCGGGCCACGGCATGCCAGCAATCGGTCCGCATAAACAAGGAACACCCCATCTGCGGTATGTAGACAGCACACAAAACCACGCACTGTACGGTCCGTGGAAAAACCTCTCTCCATGTAACCGGTCCCTGGTGCCCAAAAGGTTGGGGACCTCTGCTGTAGAGGCACTATTCTTTATTGCATTATTTTTATAAAGATTTTTTTTCTCAAATGGAAGAAGTTTTTTCCTAGAGAGGATAATCAGATCTGGACTGCAATACTCTGAAGAACCAGCAGAGGGCAGCAAGAAAATTCCATGCTGCCCTCTAGTGCAGTGATGGCGAACCTTTTAGATACCGAGTGCCCAAACTGCAACCCAAAACCCACTTATGTATCATCGAGTGCCGGGTGGGTGTGGCCCAATGGGTGGGCGTGGCCCATTGGGTGGGCATGGCTGCGGTGGTAACGGCAAACTGGGTGGGACTAAAATGTTCAATCAATCAATTCCAACTTTACAAGATCTTTTTTTTCCCTGCGAGAAGTTGAAATTGACTGATTGATTGAACCTTTTTTTTTTGTACACGGCGGCGGAGGCCTAAAGCGAAAAGGTTTTATAAAACCCATCTGAAGGCCTAGGACTGGGTGACGGCGCGTGTGCCCATGGAGAGGGCTCTGAGTGCCGCCTCTGGCACCCGTGCCATAGGTTCGCCACCACTGCTCTAGTGGATTCCTGGAGTTTTATTATTATTATTATTATTATTACTTTAATTTATACCCCGCCCTTCTCCCGAGGGACTCAGGGCGGCTTACAGGTAAATAAAAACAGAGCTATACAATAAATATTTAAAAGCCAAATTAAAATATATATTAATTAACCTGTATTATAAAAATTATAAAATCCCTTTAAAATCCCTTTAAAATCCCCCCCTAGGCCAATCCCGCTTGATGGAAAAGCCATGTCTTGAGGGCACGGCGGAAGGAGGGGAGATCCGGAATAATCCGGATCTCTGGGGGGAGTTCGTTCCACAGGGTGGGGGCTCCCACAGAGAAGGCCCTCCCCCTGGGGGTCGCCAGCCGACACTGT
>NW_015389675.1:94040-108304 GCF_001527695.2 Protobothrops mucrosquamatus
ATCCCCCATGACCATAAGTCTGGGGGTCGCAACCGCCACCCCGGCTATTACGTCGGCCAGCTCAGGCAGGGCTGTTGATACATAGCAGGGAGCCAGGTATATAATCAACAGACCCACTTGAACCCCTTGCCCCCATTTCACCAGGAGGGACTCCACACCGTCTATCTGAGGCACAGTGGTCTCCCTCGGACAAAGGCTCCCTCGGACAAAGGCTCCCTCGGACAAAGGCTCTCCCTTATAACGACCGCTACCCCACCGCCCCTTGCAGCTCAAATCTCACAGTCCTATTTTCCAGGCTCAGTTACAACTATTTCCCTGGTTGAGGCACTTTAATTGTGATCGGTTGGTTTGAAGGAAAGAAAAGAGAAGGTGTAGGACGCCAGAAAAGCATTCTTGACATATTTCCATAATCAACATTGCTTATTTCTTCTATCTAACGGAAAAAAGGCAGCATCAAACTACAGAAAACAGATTATTCGGCTGGAACTGTGTGTATGTCTGGGTGCACGCACGGAACTTAATTAAAAACTCCAGTTCCAGAGGCAAATATAGGAAGTCCTCGAATTGCAACCACAATTGGGGCCGCAACTACCGTTGCTAAGTGATTCAGTCATTAAGCGAGACATCCTCAGATGGGGGCCCAATTGTACGACCATTTTATGGTGTGGTTCTTAAGCAAGTCACAGGCACGGACGATCAGGAAACTTTAATTCAGTGGGGCCCCCAACCTTTTGGGCACCAGGGATCGGTTCCGTGGAAGGGGCTTTTTCGTGGACCCGAAGGGGCGTGGTTTCGTGTACTGCCTATATCCCGCGGATGGGCCGTTTGCTTCTTTGCGTGGACCGGTTTTGGGCACGCCGCAAACCGGTACCGGTCCACAGCCCAGGGGGTTGGGGACCTCTGCTCAAATTTACAGAGATTACGGTTGCACCCAAAGGGAACTTAAGGAGCTTATCTGTTCAGCAAGAGCCTTGCTGACCATGTTCCAAGTTCCTAGTCCTCATTATAATATACAGGTAGTCCTCGACCTACAACAGTTCTGTCATGTGTCTGATTAACGAAACACTTAAAAGGACTTTCAGGCATATTTTTATCCTAAAAGCATTTATTAAGGTTACAGAGATGTCAGTATGGCATGGTGGAAATGCTTAGATCTGAGATTCTTTTCGGTTGCACATACATTCCAGGCATTTTTCCCTCCCCTATTTTGGGGTCATGGTTCACATCTTCCAATTAACTTGGAAGATGTGATTTACTTCCAGTTTCTTTTTCCCTGGCTTTTCTTATTCTCCTCCCCTTTCACTGTTGCCTGATTTAACTATAAAAATACCAGACAGTTCTGCATATTGTCAAAGCAAGAATATACAGCATTTGCAGCGTTGACAAGTTCATTTCGTGACCGTCCAAAGTTACAACGGCCCTGGAAAAAGTGATGTGACTGTTTTTCACACTGAAAACCGTTGTAGCATCCCCGTGGCCATGTGATCCAAATTCCGCTGCTCGGGCAACTGACTCGTATTTGTGACGGTTGCAGTGTCCTGGAGTCACGTGATCCCCTTTTGCGACCTTCGGACAAAGTCCACGGGGAAGTCAGATTCCCTTCACAACCGTGTTTACTAACTTAACAACTGCGGTGATTCAACTTGACCCCCGTGTCAAGAGAGGTCATAAAACGAGGCAAAACTCAACTAACAACTGTCTCTCTTAGCAACATAAAATTTTGGGCGTAAGTCGAGGACTACCTGTACCGCTCAGCTGTGAAGCTAAAAGGGCTTCAGCAGAGCTGGGGGTTTTCCCTGCACAGACCACTTTGCAGGCCGCAAAGCAAAGCGGTGGTTAATTTTATAAACTTTTTTTTTTGCCAGCGTCGTTAAGCAAATCGCTCACGACGTTAATTGAATCATATGATCGTTACGTGAATCCTCCATAGACTTTGCTGGTGGGAAACTGGCTGGGAAAGATGCAAATGGCGATCGCCAGGATGCTGCAAATGTCCTAAGTAGGTGCTGGGTGTCATGAGCCTAAATCAGGGGTCTTCAAACTTGGCCACTTTAAGACTTGTGGACTTCAACTCCCAGAATTCCTCAGCCATATGTGCCTGGCTGAGGAATTCTGGGAGTTGGTCTACAAGTCTTAAAGTTGCCAAGTGCTGGCTGAGGAATTCTGGGAGTTGAAGTCCACAAGTCTTAAAGTTGCCAAGTGCTGGCTGAGGAATTCTGGGAGTTGAAGTCCACAAGTCTTAAAAGTGGCCAAGTGCTGGCTGAGGAATTCTGGGAGTTGAAGTCCACAAGTCTTAAAGTGACCAAGTGCTGGCTGAGGAATTCTGGGAGTTGAAGTCCACAAGTCTTAAAGTGGCCAAGTGCTGGCTGAGGAATTCTGGGAGTTGAAGTCCACAAGTCTTAAAGTGACCAAGTGCTGGCTGAGGAATTCTGGGAGTTGAAGTCCACAAGTCTTAAAGTGGCCAAGTGCTGGCTGAGGAATTCTGGGAGTTGAAGTCCACAAGTCTTAAAGTAGCCAAGTGCTGGCTGAGGAATTCTGGGAGTTGAAGTCCACAAGTCTTAAAGTGGCCAAGTTTGAAGACCCCTGCCCTAAATTGTCACCATGTGGCTTTTTCGGGATACGGTGCCAGTCGTAAGTGTGAAAAATGGTCATCATCATAAATTATTCTTTTCAGGGCCACTGTAGCTTTGGTAACAGTGGTCGCTAAACGAATGGTTGTAAGTTGAGGACTACCCATAAAATGAAGACGACGATGATGTAGGAGCCAGAATTCTAGTCCTCTCTTTAACTTGGGTGACTTTGGGACAGTCCCTCCCTCTTGGCACGACCCACCTCACAGGGTCGTTGTTGTTGTGGGGACAATGGGAGGCGGGAGTAGTACCAAAGAAAAAGCAGGGTAAAAATGAAATAAGTAAATAAACAAAAATTATTTGCAGGTAGTCCTCGACTTATTCTAGACATTCATCTCTCTGAGACGGTATAGGTTCTCCTGCTTAAGCAGGGGGCTGGACTAGAAGACATCCAAGGTCCCTTCCAGCTCTATTCTATTCTGTTCTGTTCTACTATTCTGTTGTGCTCTATTCTGCTCTGCTCTGTTCTATTCTGTTCTACTCCTATTCTGTTCTGTTCTGTTCTGCTCTGCTCTATTCTGTTCTGTTCTGCTCTATCCTATTCTATTCTGTTCTGTTCTGTTCTATTCTATTCTGTTCTACTCCTATTCTGTTCTGCTCTATTTATTCTATTCTGTTCTGTTCTACTATTCCAGTGGTGGCGAACTTTTTAGAGACCGAGTGCCCAAACTGCAACCCAAAACCCACTTATGCATCCTCGAGTGCTGGCTGGGTGTGGCCCATTGGCTGGGTGTGGCCAATTGGGGGTGGCCCATTGGGTGGGCGTGGCTGCGGTGGTAACGGCAGACTGGGTGGGACTAAAAAGTTCAATCAATCAATTCCAACTTTGCAAGATCTTTTTTTTCCTGCGAGAAGTTGACATTGACTGATTGAACCTTTTTTTTTTTTGCACACGGCGGCGGAGGCCTATAGTGAAAAGGTTTTATAAAACCCAGCTGAAGGCCTAGGACTGAGGCGACGGCGCGCGTGCCCACAGAGAGGGCTCTGTGTGCCGCCTCTGGCACCCGTGCCATAGGTTCGCCACCACTGTACTCTGTTCTACTCCTATTCTGTTCTATTCTATTCCATTCCATTCCATTCCATATTTTCTATTCTATTCTATTCTATTCTATTCTATTCTATTCTATTCTATTCGATTCGATTCGATTCGATTCGATTCGATTCGATTCTCAATAAAGTTTCTATTCTATTCTATTCTATTCTATTCTATTCTATTCTATTCTATTCTATTCTATTCTATTCTATTGTTAATATTCTATTCTATTCTACTCTATTCTACTCCGTTCCATTCCATTCTATTCTATTCTATTGCTCAAAACGAGTCCAAAAGTTCTGTTGCTAGGTATGACAGTTGTTGAGTGAATTTTTCCCCATTTTGCGACCTTTTCTTGCCACGGTTGTTAAGTGAAGCACTTCAGTTGTTAAGTCAATAACACAAATTGTTAACTGGCTTCCCGGTGGACTCTGCTTGTCAGAAGGTCGTAAAAGGGGATCACACGACCCCGGGGCGCTGCAACCGTCATAAATACGAGTCATTGGCCAAGCGTTTGAATTTTGATCACGTGATCATCAGGATGCTCCAATGGTTGTAAGTGTGAAAAACGGTCCTAAGTCACTTTTTTCGGTGCCGCTGTAACTTCAAACGGTCACTAAACGAACTGCTGTAAATCGAGGACTTACCTGTATAGCCGAGGCCACCCAAAATCCTGGCAGGCCCAGTTTTTTCAAGCTTTATAAATGCTTGAAAGAAATAAACTAAACATCTCAGTCATTTCCAAAATTTGGTCGTCCAGTAAAAGTGCAACAATTTCAATCCACAATCACAGCCTGAAGCATACAATGTTCCTCCAGATGGAACCCACAAAACCACATTCCGCTCCTTTGCTTTCGGCCAGATTCCCATTTTGGCCAGACAACAAAGCCACAATAAGGAATCTTCTTACTAATCGAACTAAGGACCACAGAGGCAAAAATCAAGCCGTAAAATAAATCAAATGTTTACCCGTGCACCTGCCAGAAACAAGGGCAGCCGATGAACCAGCAAAAAAAATGAAAAAAGTTATGAAAGTCTGCAAATCTTTTATTTCCTGGAACGGATCTAAGGCAACTGGATAAAAGCATCAAAGCAACCCATTTAACTTTCTTGAAATAAAAAACTATTGATAAAGAACAATTTTCCCCCCCCGGACAAAACAGTTAGTCAACACACACTCACCCTCAAAAGCCGCACAACTCTACTTTGCAATACAGGTAGTCCTCAATTTACGACCACACAATTGAGCCTAAAGTTTCTGTTGCTAAGTGAGATGGGTTGTTAAGTCCTTTTTTTTTTTTTTTTTTTGGCCCCAATTCACAACCTTCCTTGCCACAGCTGGTAAGTGAATCACTGCAGTTGTTAAGTGAGTAACAAGGTTGTTAAGTGAATCTGGCTTCCCCGTCGACTTGTGAGAAGGTCGCAAATGGTGGTCACATGACCTCAGGACACGGCAGCCGTCATAAATATCAGTCAGTTGCCAAGCGGCTGGATTTTGATCACTGGCCCATGGATCCGGCAGCTGAGTCTGAGGAATCAGAGGAGGAGGAGGAGGGGGGAGATCAGAGTCAGAGGAAGGCTCTGAGCAGCTCCAAGACTTACAGTCTGACGAGGAGCCTGGCCCCTCTACTTGCGCTCAGGGTGAGACACAGCTGTGCTGGGAGCCTGAGTTGGACAGTGATGAAGAACAGCTGGGACAAATCCCGGATGCACGAATGCGCAGGAAAGAGAAGCGAGTAGGACAGAGGAATGCAATGGGGTGGCTCCAAAGGCAAAGGAGAAGGCATTAGGAAGCCATGCCTTGGCTGAATTATAAAAGGGAAGGTGTGGGAGGTGCTGGTTGCCGAAGGCAACCGTTCGTGTTGAGGATTGAGTTTCTGTGAACTGTGTTTTATAATAATAATAATAATAATAATAATAATAATAATAATAATAATAATAATAATAATAATAATAATAATAAATAAATAAAAGTTGGAAGGGACCTTGGAGGTCATCTAGTCCAACCCCCTGCTCAGGCAGGAAACCCTATACCATTTCAGACAAATGGCTGTCCAGTCTCTTCTTAAAAACTTCCAGTGTTGGAGGCAGGTGGTTGCACTGGTTAATTGTTCTCACTGTCAGGAAGTTTCTCCTTAGTTCTAGGTTGCTTCTCTCCTTGATCAATTTCCATCCGTTGCTTCTCGTCCTGCCTTCAGGCGCTTTGGAGAATAGCTTGACTCCCTCTTCTTTGGGGCAGCCCCTGAGATACTGGAAGACTGCTATCCTGTCCCCCCTCATCCTTCTCTTCATTAAACTAGACATACCCAATCCCAGCAACCGTTCCTTGTATGTTTTAGCCTCCAGTCCCCTGATCATCTTTGTTGCTCTTCTCTGTACTGTTTCTAGAGTCTCAACATCCTTTTTACATCGTGGTGACCAAAACTGGATGCAGTATTCCAAGTGTGGCCTTACCAAGGCATTGTTTGCCTTGGACATTTATTCAGGTCTGTGAATAATAAAAGGGGTTTTTGGTTTTTTCCTGCAGTTCCAGCCTGCTTGTTGGAAGAGGGGTTTCTCCTTGCGAGCTTAACAAGGACTCTCGTAGGCTGGGACAGAACAGATCAACTAACCATGGAAATGCTGCAGCGGTTGTTTAAGTGTGAAAATGGCTATTTTTTTCAGTGCAGTTGTAACTTGGAACGGTCACTAAATGAACTGTTGTAAGTCGAGGACTATTTGTAGTCAATTTTTTGGAAAGAAGACCCACTGAATCTGAGCTTTTGGAAAAACAACATAAGGCTGCTGTTTCCATCCTGGCAGAGATCGTCTCCCCAAAATTGGTTCCGGATAATTATAATTACAATTATCAAATTAGTTTTTCTGGAGGAAAAATACAGGGAGTCCTCAAATTCCAATCGTTTGTTTAGTGACTGTTTCAAGTTGCAACAACACTGAAAAAAGTGACTTAGGACTGTTTTTCGCACAACCACTGCAGCATTCCCGTGGTCCCGTGATCAAAATTCAGACGCTTGGCAACCAGCACGTATTTATGGCGTGTCTTGGGGGGTCATGTGATCCCTTTTTGCGACCTTCTGACCAGCAAAGTCAATGGGGAAACCAGATTCATTTAACGACCATGTTACTAGCTGAACAACTGCAGTGATTCACTTAACAACTGGGGCAACAAGGTCGTAAAATGAGGCAAAACTCACTTGACGTATCTCTCTTAGCAACATAAATTTAGGGTTCAGTTTGTAGTCGTAAGGCTACCTCTACATGAAACATCCATTAAAATTGTCCTGGTTGTTCAATTTCCCAGGCACTCTAGCAGTCCTCCCCGCTTGAGGATGACCTACCTTTGAAATTACTTAGCAACATAAATTTAGGGTTCAGTTTGTAGTCGTAAGGCTACCTCCACATGAAACATCCATTAAAACTGTCTGGGTTGTTCAATTTCCCAGGCACTCTAGCAGTCCTCCCCGCTGAAGGACAACCTACCTTTGAAATTAGTTCGTCGTGATTGGCCAGGTGAGCCCTGCAGTGGATGCAGCTGTACGTGCGATGGCACGAAGGCAGGTACGCTTGGAATGTCTTCGACCGGGTCATCTTCACCATTGGGGCCACCGAATGTTGCGTGAACTCGGAGGTGGCCCAGGAGGTCCTCCTACACGACGGGTCGCAGGGGAAACACTGGAACACGCAGGTAAAGGCCGTGATTTGGCAGGATGTGGGTGTGGCGCAGGCTCCACACGCTGGCAATGCCTTCGGGATAACAGGACGGGGCACAGGAGCCAACCAACCCACGTTAACCTGAGCGGACAAAAGAATGAGAAAGAATGGGTTTTCCAAACAACGGTCAGCTCTCGTATGAACCTTCGGCATTCCAGTTCTGAGTAAGCTATCTCAGGCTGCTGCCATGTCAGCCTTCACAGGTAGACCCAGAAAAGAGCCCTGGTGGTGCAGTGGTCAAAATGCAGTATTGTAGGCTGACTCCGCCCATAGCCAGGAGTTCAATCCTGACTGTAAAGCACTGTGAAGCGGTATATAAGTCTAAGTGATATTGCCATTGCTTGCTTCTATCCTTTCCTTCGTTCTCTCCCTCCCTTTTCTCCTTCCCTCCCTCCCTCCTTCCTTCTCTCCCTCCCTTTTCTCCTTCCTTCCTTCCTTCCTTCCTTCATGGTGGTGCAAAAGTTAGGATGCAGTATTGCAGGCTAACTCTGCCCACTGCCAGCAGTTCGATCCTGACTAGCTCAAGGCTGACTCAGCATTCCATCCTTCCGAGGTCGGTAAAATGAGGACCCAGATTGTTGGGGGGCAAGATGCTGACTCTGTAAACCGCTTAGAGAGGGCTGTAAAGCACTGGGAAGCGGTAAATAAGCGCTATTCCTTCTTTCATTCATTCCTCCCTCCCTCCTTCCCTCCCTCCCTATGGTGGTGCAGTGGTTAAAATGCAGTATTGCAGGCTGACTTTGCCCACTGCCAGGAGTTTGATTCTGACCGGCTCAAGGTTGACTGAGCCTTCCGTCCTTCTGAGGTCGGTAAAATGAGGACCCAGATTGTTGGGTCCAAGAGGCTGACTCTGAAAACCGCTTAGAGAGGGCTGTAAAGCATTGTGGGACGGTACATAAGTGCTATTCCTTCCTTCCTCCCTTGCCATGGTGGCGCAGTGGTTAAAATGCCGTATTGCAGGCTGATTTTGCCCACCGCCAGGAGTTCAATCCTGAGTAGCTGAAGGTTGACTCAGCTTTCCGTCCTTCTGAAGTTAATAAAATGAGGATCCAGATTGTTGGGGGCAAGATGCTGACTCTATATACTGCCCAGCGAGGGCTACAAAGCATTGTGGGATGTATATAAGTCTAAGTGCTATTGCTATTGCTAACAGTGTTTCTCAACCTTGACAATTTTAAGGCATGTGGACTTCAACACCCAGAATTCCACATGCCTTAAAATTGTCAAGGTTGAGAAACACTGTGCTAGAACAAAGAGGAAGCACAATCAGATCAGCTAATTCTACTTTATTGTAAGGCTAGAGGTAGTCCTTGACTTACAACCATTTGTTCAGTGACTGTTCAAAGTTACAACAGCACTGAGCAAAATGACTTATGACTGGTTTTCACACTAATGACCATAGCAATACCCTCTGGTCACATGATCAAAATTCAGACACTTGGCAACTGGCATGTATTTATGTAGGAGCTGTGCTGGCACAATAGTTAGAATGCAGCATTGCAGGCTGACTCTNAAGGAAGGAAGGAAGAAAGAAGGAGGGGGATGGAGGGAGGGAGGGAAGGAAGGAAAGAAGGAGAGGGAGGGAGAAAGGGAAGGAGAGATGGAAGGAACGAAGAAGGAGAGGGAGGGAGGGAAGGAAGGAAGGAAGGAAGGAAAGAGGGGAGGGAAGGATGGAAGGAAGGAAGGAGAGGGAGGGAAGGAAGGAAAGAGGGGAGGGAAGGATGGAAGGAAGGAAGGAGAGGGAGGGAGGGAAGGAAGGAAGGAAGGAAAGAGGGGAGGGAGGAAGGAAGGAAGAAGGAGGGGGAGGGAGGGAGGAAAAGATAGATTCCTCCAACCACGTTTGTAGCGTGTGGTTGTAGGAGTTGTGGCATCACCGTAGCACCCAAACATCCTATCCCAGCAATCCCAGAAGAAAAAAACAGGAGTCATCTACAAAAGGGTCCCCAGCCCCCTGGCTATGCACCAGTACCGGTCCATGGCCTGTTAGAAACCAGGCTGCACAGGTGGAGGTGAGCGGCAGGCGAGCGAAACTGCACACACGTGGGACCTAGATTGCACGCTCCTCCTCACCCCAGTCCGTGGAAAAACCGTCTTCCACAAAAGCAGCTCCAGGTGCCCAAAAGATTGGGGGACCCCTAATGTACAACACGCAGGGTAAGGACTGTAATAGCCGCTTGATAGAACAAACAGGGAGAAGACTTGCAGAGCGCATCCACGAATACTACTTAGAGCAGGGCTCTTCCAACTTGGCCCTTGGATGACTTGTGGACTTCGACTCCCAGAATTCCTCAGCCAGGCACGCGTGCCTGGCTGAGGAATTCTGGGAGTCGAAGTCCACAAGTCATCCAAGGGCCAAGTTGGAAGACCCCTGACTTAAGAGTCAGAAGACACAATGAAACCTCTTTAATTTCACAACATATGAACAGACTCAACCATAGTTTCAAACTGTGACCATCCTAGACCAAGCCAAGTGCAAAAACGCTAGGGAATTTCTAGAAGCTTGGCACTCGGCCATCGACAGGCACATAGAGATAAGCAACGTTTACACACCGTTCAAAACAGGCACTGTAATCGGTTTATTTTACAAGGAAGGCGAGAAGAAATGAAATAATGCAGCTCTTCTATCAACAAAGATTTAAGATTTTAAACCAAGACATTATTCTTTTAAAAGAAATTCCAGCGAAAATACTTAAGGCGCGTCGAGATTATGCTTTTCTGGCGCAGGAACTTAAGAATAGGCAAATAATTTTTAGATGGGATATACCGGTGGGTATAATTGTAACAGTGGCTGGTAAGCGCTACAGAATCAACTCGATTAAAAAAGCGAACGACTTCATGGCGTCTGTGCTGCAAGTGGAGCGTCCACCTGCAACCCAAAAGACTGATATAGTTGAGCATTTGATTGTGGACCTCCCTTTTACTTCTGGTGCTAAGGATGCAAATGGGCGTGTGAAAGATGATGCGAAAGAACAAAGGATGACTCGAGCAGCCCACAGACGTAAGGAAAAGGAATTACAACTGACAGCCCGCCCATCAGCTGATAGTTTGACACCTGCTACTTCGGAGCCAGTAGGTGGCGCTCGACCTAAGGTTTTTGCCAAGTCTTATGCTTCAAGTATTGCTATAGGATTGAAATCAGCTGATGACTAAAATCTCATCTTGGAATGTGGGAGGGCTTAACACACCCCACAAAAGACGTAAGGTTTTTCATTACCTAAGACATTTTAATAATGATATTACATGCTTACAAGAAACTCATATTGTGGTTAAAGACCAAAAATTATTGTTAAATTCTAAGCTTGGAGACCTGTTTGCTGCACCTGCCCTTAAAAAAAAAGCTGGGGTTGCATTATATATAAAAAAACATCTTTCACCTGTCTTAAAAGAAGCTGACAAAGAAGGAAGATTTTTATTTGTGGAAATAAATTTAAATGGAAGAAAGTGCTTAATAGTGGGGGTTTATGCCCCCAATCAGCTGTCATCTCAAAAGCAATTTTATAGACAATTACACCAGAAAATTGTGGCTATGGACTATAATTCTTTGATTGTTATGGGAGATTGGAATGGGGTACTTGATACTTTAAAAGATAAGAAATCAACTTCTAGGGATGTGGCCCTTTCCAGACTCCCCAAATCTTTTTTTGCAATGATGGAAGATCTGGAATTGGTGGATGTTTGGAGATCACAACACATGAATGAACGTGACTTTACCTTTTTCTCTCATAGACATGAGTCTTTATCAAGGATTGACTTTGTTTTGATATCAACTGACCTGCTTACTGACTGTAACAAAACCAAATTTTTTCCTAGAACTTTGTCTGATCATAGTATGGTATGGATAGAGATTGGTCAACAAAAGAAGAGGAAATCTTGGAGAATAAATGAAAATTTGTTTAATTATGAGGATAAGGTTAAAGTCTTGAAGGAATACATGGAAGAATTTTTTCAATTCAACTTGAATAAGGACACTCCTATACATATTGTTTGGGATGGCAGTAAAGCTTACATGAGGGGCTTGCTAATTTCTATGAACAATGCACATAAACGTAAGCAAATTCAGAGTAGACTAAACTTGGAAAAAGAAATTGGGATCAAAGAAAAATTATTATCTCAGCGACCAACGGATATTAACTTGAAGGCTTCTATTAAAATGCTTAAGGATCAATTTAATATGCTAATTGCTGATCAGGTGGCCACCAATTTGAAATATATTAAACATAACACATTTGCTAATGCAAATAAACCAGGGAGATGGTTGGCTTACCAATTACGCAAGAGGCAAAAAGCTAGACTTATATCTAAAGTTTTGGTTAAGGGTCGTGAGGTATTTCAACAAGAATTGATTAAAAAGGTATTTACAGAATTCTACTCACATTTATACTCTTCAGGGAGTATAAAAATTGAGGATATTGATAAATATTTACAATCTTCATCAATATATAAACTTACATCAGATCAACAAAAACTTATGAATGAAGAGATTACTGCAGATGAAATTTTAAACGCAATTAAACAACAGAAAGCTGGCAAAGCCCCTGGTACAGATGGCTTGACAGCAATTTATTATAAAGCACTGTCAGCCGAAATGATTCAATCTTTAAAAATACTATTTAACAGAATTATGCTGGGAGAACAAATACCACAGTCTTGGACAAGAGCTTTTATTTCCTTGATACCGAAGGATGAGAAAGAGGTTTTGGAACTTAAGGATTACAGACCCATTTCTTTGCTGAACGTGGATTATAAAATTTTTGCAAAAATTTTGGCTAATAGATTGATGCAGATACTGCAATACTATATACATGATGATCAAACTGGTTTTATATCTGGAAGGTATATGAAGAATAATATTAGACAAATCGTAAATTTATTGGAATACTTGGATAAGAATGATCAAGTGCCATCGGCTTTTATTTTTTTAGATGCGGAGAAGGCCTTCGACAAATTGGACTGGCAGTTTTTAAATAAAATGCTGGACTACATGAACTTTGGAGATCAATTTAAGACAGCTATAAAAGCGATCTATCAAAAACAATGTGCTCAAATAATTATTAATGGAGACTTGACAGAGCCTATAGACATATTAAAGGGCACCAGACAAGGTTGTCCACTTTCTCCATTATTATTTATACTGTCTTTGGAAATCTTGTTGTCCAGAATTAGAGAATCTCCAATGATTAAAGGCTTAAAGATTTCTACTAAAGAATATAAACTTAAAGCTTTTGCTGATGATTTAGTTTTTTCATTGACTCAACCAACTGAATCATTGGAATTTTTGTTGCAAGAGTTGCATCAGTATGGTAAAGTGGCCGGATTTAAAATTAATGTGAATAAGACTAAAATTCTTACCAAGAATATGATTGTTAGAGACAAAGATCAACTTACGCAAATGTCAGGATTTGAAGTGGTTAACAAAGTCAAATATTTGGGAGTTTTTTTGTCATCCTCCAATGCGAAATTGTACCAGAATAATTATGAAAGATTGTGGAAAATGGTACAAAAGGACTTATTAACGTGGAAAAAACTACAACTTTCTTTGCTGGGTCGTATAGCGGCCATTAAAATGAACATTTTGCCTAGGTTTCTTTTCTTATTTCAGATGATACCTATTTTAAAAAATGAACTTAACTTGAAAGAATGGCAAAGAGATCTGAATCGTTTTATTTGGGAAGGCAAGAAGGTGAGAGTTAAATTCAAGATTATTCAAGATAGCAGAGAACGTGGAGGACTTAAAGTACCAAATTTGACACTTTATTATGATTCTTGTGCATTAATGTGGATGACTGATTGGATTAATTTGTCCAACAGAGGGATTTTGAATGTCGAAGGATGGGACTTGTACTTTGGGTGGCATGCTTATCTTTTTATGCAGAAAAAAGTTGATAAAACCTTCAGAAATCATATAATAAGGATTGCTTTGTTAAGAGTTTGGCAAAAATATTTCTTCAAGTTTGATGTTAAGCTACCACTTTGGGTGATACCATCACATATTTTTCAAACCATAACTAGAAGAGTGGCGATGGAGGGACTTACATATAAAGATTTGTTATACCAGAGTGGTGGCGGCAATTGGTGCCTAAAATCAATAGAAGTTTTGAAGCAGAATAACCCAAATTTTTCTTGGCTTTTGTATAGACAAATTCAAGACAGATGGCGAATTGATAAAAAGACTATTTTTGTTACGGAAGATGGAAACTTTTTGAAGCAAGTAAGAGATGGTGCCAAAGGACATATTAGAAGGATATATAATGTTCTATTAGAATTGGACTCAGAAACTGAATTAGTTAAAGACTGTATGATTAAATGGGCTCAAAATATAGGAGATACAATACCTATGGATACCTGGGAGTTAATTTGGGTGAGAAATGTGAAGTTTACACAAGCTCAAAATTTACGTGAGAATTTTTATAAAATGTTTTATAGATGGCACTTGGATCCTTCAACTATGTCTCGTATTTACGCGAATTATGAATCCAAGTGCTGGAGGTGTGGATATCCAGATGCAACTTTTTTTCATATGTGGTGGACTTGTAAGGTTATTAAGGCTTTTTGGATACAATTGTGGTGGAACTTACAGCAAATTTTTAAAAAAAGGATTATTTTTCTTCCACAGTTGTTTCTTTTAGGTATTGTGCAAGATTTAGATGCAAAAGAAACAAACTTGATGCTTTATTGTTTAACTGCTGCTCGCTTGTTGATAGCCCAAAATTGGAAGAGCCCAATTCTGCCAACAATGGAAGACTGGAGATTGAAAGTTTCGTATCTTGCTGAAATGGCAAAGATTTCGGCTTATTTGAAGAATCATTCAAATGAACAATTTTTATCAATATGGAGAAGATGGATTGTTTATATTCAAAAGAAGCATAGAGTGGTAGAATATAACTTAGGTT
>NW_015389675.1:113325-124528 GCF_001527695.2 Protobothrops mucrosquamatus
TCATAAATATGAATCAGTTGCCAAGCATCTGAATGTAAATCACAAGACCCTGGAGATGCTGCAACATTCCAGCTGATCGGCGCTTCTTCTGGGCTCAGCAGAAGTGCCAGGATCAGCACTGAGCTCCAACTGGAGCCTGGTGCTGATCCTGGCGCTCCCACTGAGTCCTGACAGCCCCGAAGAAGCACCAATCAGCTGGAAAGCAGCACTGATCCTGGCGCTTCCGCTGAGCCCTGACAGCCCTGCAGCTCCAGCCGTCTCTCGCTCAGGCTTGTGCGGTGCTGCCACTGGTTCAGCTCATTCCCCTCCCCCACTACCACTTTTCTAGGATGGTCGCGTACCACCTGCCAGGTGCCAATGTACCACAGGTGGTACCCGTACCACTGGATGAAAAGCCCTGGACTAGAAGACCTCCAGGGTCCCTTCCAATCCTTGTATTCTATGTTTCATGAACTTCATACGAGGATTGGAAGGGACTGGACTGAACAGGACAGCCTCAGTGTGCCAAGTTTTAAAAGAAGAAATCAAACTAGACTGATTTTTGGGACGTTGGGCATAAAATGAGCCACTAAACAGCTAGAACGGCCTGGATCAAAAGGGGGGTGGGGTGGGGGTTGCTATTTCGGGAAAACCGAGGGCCCCCACCCCATTCCCCCAGCCACAGATGGAAAGCAGAGGCCTAGTGGCCTTTAAATAGCTCACTCCAGCCCACATTCCCAAGTTATTAGAAGCCAAGCAAAGCAACCGTGGAAAGAAAAGGCAGTGTGTCTGTGTATATGTGTGTGTGTGTGTTTCTCTTTGCTTACTTGTGAATAAACCTACGTCAATCCCTCTTGAGTCCAGCTCCTTGCACAATCAAGTCAAACCCCGCATTAGGATCAAACAGACCTGATTTATTTTTCCCCCCCTCTTTTTCGGTGAGTGTGCATCAAGATTTCCTAAAAGCAAACAGGTAGTCAGTCCTCAGCTTATGACCATAATGGAACCTGACCGTTAGGACCATAATTTGTGATGTTGTAGAGCCGGTCATCGTGTGACTGGATTCCAATTTTATAACAGATAGTCCTTTACTTACAGCCATTCATTTAGTCACTGTTGGAAGTTACAAAAACATGGAAAAAAGGGAGTTATGAAGTTATTTTTGCATTCACAACTGCTGTAGCATCGCTGGATGCTTAGCAACTGACTCATATTTACGACGGTGGCAGTGTCTCAGGGAGTTGAAGTCCACCCCTCTTAAAGCATGCTGGCTGGGGATTCTGGGAGTGGAAGTCCACCCATCTTAAAGCATGATGGCTGGGGAATTCTGGAAGTCCACCCATCTTAAAGCATGCTGGCTGGGGATTCTGGGAGCGGAGGTCCACCCCTCTTAAAGCAGGCTGACTGGGGAATTCTGGGAGTGGAAGACCACCCATCTTAAAGCATGATGGCTGGGGATTCTGGGAGTGGAAGTCCACCCATCTTAAAGCATGCTGGCTGGGGATTCTGGGAGCGGAGGTCCACCCCTCTTAAAGCAGGCTGACTGGGGAATTCTGGGAGTGGAAGTCCACCCATCTTAAAGCATGCTCGCTGGGGAATTCTGGGAGTGGAAGACCACCCATCTTAAAGCATGCTGGCTGGGGAATTCTGGGAGTGGAAGTCCACAAGTCATAAAAGGGCCAAGTTTGAAGACCCCTGGAATAGAGGAATGACTGAGTCTGTCATTTGCACCTTTATAACTGTCTGGTCTGGCACTGCAACCAAACAGGGCAGATAAAGCTCTAATCGGATAGTTAGGACTGCAGAAAACTCAGTCGCAACCATCCTCCCTCCCACGGAAGGCCCGTATATTGCGCGGGTCGGAAAGAGGGCTGAGAAAATATTTACAGACGCTTCACATCCTCGACCTAAATTGGTTCAACTCCTCCCCTGGGATGCCGTTACAGACCCAAATAACTACAATTTGTCCCTGACTCACAACAATTCATTTAGTGACTGTTCAAAGTTACGACGGCACTGAAAAAAGTGACGTACGATTGCTTTTCACACTTACGACCGTTGTACTGTCCCCACAGTCACATGATCGAAATCCAGACTCTTGGCAGCCGACTCATACTTATGACCATTGCAGTGTCCCAGGGGGTCACATGATCTGCTTTTGCGACCTTCTGACAAGCAAAGTCAAAGGGGAAGCTGGATTCATTTAACAACTGCAGTGATTCACTTAACAACTGTGGCAAGAAAGATTGTAAAATGCGACAAAACTCACTTAACAGATTTCTCTGTTTAGCCACATAAATTTTGGGCTAAACCATAAGTTAAGGACTGTCTGTAGACAGAGGGACAGTTTTCTAATCTCTAACACCCAATTCTCACCATGCTGTCTAATGTCTATGTGTATTTACTATGTAGTATGCTTGTAGTATTATTATTTATCCTTCTTATGATCTTTCTTACTTCCCCCTCTTACTGGTACTATTATTATGAAGATTATTGTTATTCTGTTGCTTTGCATGCACACGGAGAGCCTCTGTACCGGACACAAATTCTTTGTGTGTCTAATCACACTTGGCCAAATAAAGAATTGAATTGAATTTGAATTTGAATTAACCAAGACAAGTTGGCCAAGGCGAGTTGACCATGGTGAGTTGGCCAAGGTGATTTCAGTGTTGGTCATGGTGAGTTGGCCGTGGTGAGTTGGCCAAGGTGATTTCGGAGTTGGTCATGATGAGTTGGCCGTGGTGAGTTGGCCAAGGTGATTTCGGAGTTGGCCAAGGGAAGTTGGCCATGGTGAGTTGGCCATGATGAGTTGGCCAAGGTGATTTCAGAGTGGGCCATGGTGAGTTGGCCGTGGTGAGTTGGCCAAGGTGATTTCGGAGTTGGCCAAGGCAAGTTGGTCATGGTGAGTTGGCTGTGGTGAGTTGGCCAAGGGAAGTTGGCCATGGTGAGTTGGCCGTGGTGAGTTGGCCAAGGGGATTTCGGAGTTGGGCAAGGCGAGTTAACCAAGACAAATTAGCCAAGGCGAGTTGGCCAAGGCGAGCTGTCCCATTCCACTTACAACTGTATTCAACTCAAACCTTTTGTATATTTTTTATGTATTTCCCACTCTCAATTGCTGCAAGCAAGTTAAGCAACTTTACTTACAACTAGGGCTACCGAAAGCAATTCCCCTGCTGGCTCTGGAATTCTGGGAGTTGAAGCCCATCTGTCTTAAAGCATGCTGGCTGAGGAATTCTGGGAGTTGAAGTCCACTCATCTTCAAGTTGCCAAATTTGAGCAACACTGATTTAGAAGATCAGCTTCGGATCACCGAAAGATGCAACTAGACCAGTGGAGGGGTGGGGTGGGGTGGGAGTTAAGACTTCTACATGCAAGTGCATCCCGTTTATGTTTGCGTGAGTGTGTATGTGTGTCTCCACACAAGTACAAGTTCCTTGGCTCCTTGTGTGTATTTTTTCAGGAACACGCCACAGCACTGTCGCTCCGCGGCATCTTTCCATGTGGCCCGCTGAATATTTTGCTGAGTGTATTTTGATCCGCAGCCAAATTCTCCACCAAATATCCTCTCTGCGTTTGCCTGCCTTTCAAATTACCCCAGTCCTAATGGGTTTTCCGAGATGTCATGTCAGCCACGCACGTTCTCAGCAAGCCATTGTTTCTCCGCCACAATTGTGTTTGCCGAGGACGACAACAGCCAGGCAAAGTTCAAGCCTCAAAGGAGACTTGAAATGAGCAGCACTTACTCCAGAGCTAATCACAATAACCCTTTCCATTTGTTATTTTTTTGTCTCTGTGTTGTTGTTTTTATTTCGAAGAGAGAAAATACGACAACTGACTGTGTGCCTCGAAGGAAATTGCGACACAACGGAGTCCGGATTGGAAAGAGCTTTAGAGGTTAAGAAACAATAGGATCTGGGGGAAATGATAATTAACACCATTCGCATATGAAAATAAGTTGCTTATAGATTCATTCTGTACCTTTGGCAATGTGTGGATGTGAAAGTTGGACCATAAGAAAGGCTGAGCGCCAAAGAATTGAGGTCTTTGAACTACGGTGCTGGAGAAGACTCCTGAGAGTCCCCTGGACTGCAAGGCGATCCAACCAGTCAGTCCTAGAGGAGATTAACCCCGACTGCTCTTTAGAAGGCCAGATCCTGAAGTTGAAACTCAAGTACTTTGGCCACCTAATGAGAAGGAAGGACTCACTGGAGAAGAGCCTGATGCTGGGAAAGATGGAGGGCAAGAGAAGAAGGGGACGACAGAGAATGAGGGGGCTGGATGGAGTCACTGAAGCAGGAGGCGTGAGCTTAAAGCAGACATGTCAAACACAAGGCCCGGAGGCCGGATGCGGCCCGCAAAGTGGTTTCATGTGGCCCGCGAAGCCATCCTGGAAACAGTGAGGGAACGGCCCCCGCTGCCTTGGCCCTGGCCCAGGCCGGCTGGGAGCCAATGTACAATTTTGTGGTGGCCATCTTGGCACTTGCCCCGGTGGACCATGCCTTGGCGCTTGCCCCGGTCCCACCCCCTTCTGCCAGAGACCCTCAGATCTGTCCCACTCCTGCCCAGGCCCCCACAGGCACCCTTGACATGAATGTTGTGGAACTGGCCATGCCCACTCAGTAGCTACACCCACTCCATCCATGCCCATCCAGTAGGCTGCACCCACTCTGGCCACACACCCCCGCCACCCCCCGGGCAACCGCAATACTGATGCGTCCCTCAGTGAAATTGAGTTTGGCTTAAAGGGACTCCAGAAGATGGTAGAGGGCAGGAAGGCCTGGAGGAACATTGTCCATGGGGTCACAACGGATCGGACACGACTTCGCAACTAACAAAATGTATGAGGAAATCCACTAGCGGAATGGACATATGACAATTTGAGTCCCAAATTTCCGTTGCTAAGCAAGGCGGTCGTTAAGTGAATTTTTGCCCCACTTGACGACCTTTCTTGCCACAGCTGTTAAGTGAATCACAGTTCTTAAGTGAGTCACAGTTAAGTGAATCCAGTTTTCCCCATTGACTTTGCTGGTCAGAAAGTCGCAAAAGGGGATCAGGTGACTCCCGCGGGACTCTGCGACCGTCATAAACGTGAGTCAGCGGCCAAGCGTCCGAATTTTCATCATGTGACCCTGGGGACGCTGCCACGGTCGTAAGTGTTAAAAACGATCGTAAGCCACTTTTTTCAGTGCCGTTGTTAACTTTGAATGGTCACTAAAATTGATGTTTGTAAGTCGAGGACTACCTGCGAATTGTCGGCAAGCCTTCAGTTTACACACAAAATCTTATACGTCCGTGGAGGTTCTCCGTCAACCAGATCATGGTTGTCCCAAAGCTGCTTTTTTCAGGAGGCAACTGGACTTTCTTGTTTTTCCTTTGAAGATGTTTCGCTTCTCTTCCAAGAAGCTTCTTCAGCTCTGACTGGAGGGTGGGGAATGGAAGGATTTATACTCCTTGCAGACAGCCGGTCATTTGCCTTCTTTTAGAGCAGGGATCTTCAAACTTGGCCCTTTGATGACTTGTGGACTTCAACTCCCAGAATGCCTCAGCCAGGCACGCGTGCCTGGCTGAGGCATTCTGGGAGTTGAAGTCCACAAGTCATCAAAGGGCCAAGTTTGAAGGCCCCTGTTTTAGAGAGGCCACTTGGAGATTTACCGGTGTCCTCAGGGTCACCTGAGTGGTGCAAATGGCTGTGGAGCCTTCTTGGAACTGCTGAGAGGACTGTGTTGTAGAGTGGAGAAGGATAAAACACCCAGACACAAACTGAGCAACGTGGTATAGGCAGTACAACGCAGTGAGCTGTGTGCAGATCTGTACATTGGGGAAACAAAACAACTACTTCACAAACACACAGCACAACATAGGACAACAAACCCATCAGGACAAGATTCAGCAGTCCCTCTGCCTTTAAAAGACGAAGGCCGCTCTTTCGAAGACAGCAAAGTCCACATTTTGGACAGGGAGGATTGCTGGTTTGAAAGAGGGGTCAAAGAGGCCATCGGTGTCAAAATTGAACAGCCCTCCCTCAACGGGGGGAAGGATACGACATCATCTCTCTCCAGTCAACAACACAGTCCTTTCTGCAGTTCCAAGAAGGCTCCCCACCCATTTGCACCACTCAGGTGACCCTGAGGAGACAGAGAAACCTCCAGGTGGCCTCAACGACTCTCTCTAAAAGGATGCAAATGACCAGCTTTCTGCAAGGAGTATAAATCCTTCCATTCTCCCACCATCCACTGAGAGCTGAAGAAGCTTCTTGGATGAGAAGAGAAACGTCTTCAAAGAAAAAATAAGGAAATCCAGTTGCCTCTTGAAAAAGCGCCTTCAGGACAACCAAATCTTATATAATTAAATGAATGACACTTCTGAAAGCAAGCAAGGAGAAATGCTAATTTTTTGCAAGACAGAGCTCTCCTTTTTTGTGTGTTCAAGCCATCCTTTCAAATCAAGTTCCACGCTCAGGCTCCCAGATTGCAGAGAGTCCTCGCCTTAGGACCACAATTGGAACCAGAATTTCTGTTGCTAAATAAGCAAGGCAGTCGATGAATGAGTCGGGCCCATTTTTACGTCCATTTTTTGCCACGGTCATTAAAACGCAGTTCTGCATGTCAGCATGTACTGCTGCTCTTTTCATGCGGTCATTAAGTGAATCCGACTTCCCCAAAAATCTGACTTTGCTTATAGGAAGTCACAAGTGTAAAGTCACAAAGGGAAATCAGGTGACCCCAGGTGGGTGCAACCATTTTGAACGCGTGTGGATTGTCAGGTTCCCAAATTTGGATTATGTGACCCTAGAAATACTGCAATGGTCATATGTGCAAGGATCAGCTGTAAGTCACTATTTTCAGTGCCGTTGCACCTTCAAATGATCATGAAACGAATGGTTGTAAGTCAAGGATTATCTGTATTTAGACTGCAATACTCTGGATAACCTCTAGATGGAGATCTTTTAGATTTTCTTGTCATGTTTTGCCGCCATCTGATGGTCGTTTGGAGCACTGCAGCCCAGATCTTGCCCAATTCCCTGTCAAGAAGGAGAGAATTGAGGCATAATGTTAACCCACCTTCCCCAATCTATCACTCTGCACATATCCCAGACCTCATTTCCCAGAATTCCTTGCCAGAGCGGCCAGCAAACTGGACTCCTTGCATCTGGAAGGCATCAAATAGAGAAGACAGTGGAAAATTACATTTTAGCAGAAACCTCTGAGCTTTCCTTTCCTGCCTCCTGCGTTTCGTTTGCAGTGAACATATTTTGGTGTTGCAGCTGAAACACCGTTGTCTGACCCAAAATACACAATTATTATAGCCAGGTTTTTTGGTTTTTTTGTTTTTAAATGAGGGCTCCAAGCCAACTTTAGCCGCTCAGATTAATTCATGCAATATCTTTAGCTGGGCTTTGGTCAAAAACTATAACAACTAGGTTTTGCACAAACTCTGCTAAACATGACATACCGTATAGATAAACCCAGCCAAGGTCTGGGGTTTGAACGGCAGGCTTTGAGGCCTAAAACAGAGCCGAAATCTTTTCCAAAGTCTCCTTCGGATTGCAATAATAAAATTTGAAGAGCTCATCCAGGTGAGGTGAATAGGGCAAAAGCCGATAAGCAAATTCAAGTGATCTTTCTCCAAAGGTAACACAAACACACCTTTGTGCACTGCTGGCAGTTTGTGGATTATGGCTTTGCAAGGTTGTTCAAACTGACTATTTGGGTTATTCTCTCTTTATATACCCACTGACCTCTCACTGGTGGGCAGTCCTCGACTTATAAGTATCCATTTAGCGACCACTCCAAGTAAGAATGGCACTGAAAAAAGGGACTTAAAATCCCTTCAGGGGTTTAGGGGACTGGAGGCTAAAGCATATAAGGAACGGCTGTGGCTGCTGGAATTGGGTATAGGGTTGCCAGGTGTCCACTATTTGAATGGACAGTCCACTTTTTTCACATTATGTTCACTATTTTTTTCCACAAAATAGTGGACATTTTTTTTATTCAAAAGCTTTATGATGAAATGGTACGTAATCTAAAGCTGTACAGTCTACTTTTTTTACTACTTAACCCCCCCCCCCCCGCTTGTCCACTATTTTTTGGAAGCAGATCTGGCAACCCTAATTGGGTATGTCTAGTTTAATGAAGAGAAGGACGAGGGGGGACATGATAGCAGTATTCCAATATCTCAGGGGCTGCCCCAAAGAAGAGGGAGTCAAGCTATTCTCCAAAGCGCCTGAAGGCAGGACAAGAAGCAACGGATGGAAACTAACCAAAGAGAGAAGCAACCTAGAACTAAGGAGAAACTTCCTGACAGTTAGAACAATTAACCAGTGGAACAACCTGCCTCCAGAAGCGGTGAATGCTCCAACACTGGNTTATTATTATTATTATTATTATTATTATTATTATTATTATTATTATTATTATTATTATTATTATTATTATTATTATTATTATTCAGTCCTCAAACTTACAACTGTCATCGCATCCCCTCAGTCACAGGATCAAAACGCAGCTGTTTGGCAACTGGTGTGTATTTCCAACAACTGCAGTGTCCCTCCCAGGGTCATGTGATCGCCATTTATGACCTTCCCACCCGGCAACTGACATGGGGGAAGCCAGACTTGCTTAACAACCGGGGATTCTCGTAGTGACCATGGGGGTTTGCTTAACCAGTGTGGCAAAAAAAGTCATAAAATTTGACGCGATTCATTTAGCAACTTCGTGGCTTACTGATGGAGATTCTGTTTCAAACTGTGGTCGCAAGTTGAGGACAACATAAAGGCAGAAGGAGCAAGGGATTCGCAGAGACTCTTTAAAAGCTGGAGGTTGGAGATGTTTGCTTTAAATACAGGAAGTCCTCGGCTTACGACCACAATTGAGCCCAAAATTTCTACTATAGAATATAGAATATAGAGCATAGAACACAGAATACAGAATAGGAGAATATAGAATACAGAATATAGAATATGGAATACAGAAGAATAGAATAGAAGAATGAATAGAATAGAATAGAATAGAATAGAATAGAATAGAATAGAATAGAATAGAATAGAATAGAATATTAACAGAATAGAAGTAGAATAGAATAATATTAACAGAATAGAATAGAACAGAACAGAACAGAATTGGAATAGAATAGAATTAGAATAGAATAATATTAACAGAATAGAACAGAATAACAGAATAGAACAGAATAGAAGTAGAAGTAGAATAGAATAATATTAACAGAATAGAATAGAATAACAGAATAGAACAGAATAGAAGTAGAAGTAGAATAGAATAATATTAACAGAATAGAATAGAACAGAACAGAATAGAATTAGAATAGAATAATATTAACAGAATAGAATAGAATAGAATAATATTAACAGAATAGAATAGAATAGAATAACAGAATAGAATGGAATAGAATAACAGAACAGAATAGAAGTAGAATAGAATATTACCAGAATAGAATAGAATAGAATAGAATTAGAATAGAATAACAGAATAGAATAGAATAATAGAACAGAACAGAACAAAACAGAGCAGTGCAAATGGTGGCTTGAACCCGACTCCTAGCACCGGTGCCTGCTCATTTCTCATCCTGTGATGAGGTTGACAAACACACTCAACAGCAAAGCCTTCACGCTCAAGTGTGCACTGAAGATCCCAGCCTTTGTTGAGCATTGCCATCCTTGCCCTGCGCTGTGCCGTTCGACAGACGAGTCCACTTCACCTCTCCTTAAGGAAGACGGCTTAGTTTAAGGCGCTTATTCCTTTAATCCACTAAATGCATCTGCCACAAGACCCACAACGGGGCAGTCTATCCCGAAGAAGAGAACTATAATTAATTAAAGAGCTCAACCTTCAAATTAAGGGCATTCCTTGAGGTAGGCCATAAGCTAGTAATTACCAGGGGTGGCTGACACAACCACAATTATACCTAAGCTGTTGATCTGGGATAAATTAATAACTGATTAGGTCATTAGCCTTAAAAAAAAATAATAATAACAGGGGCTTGAGTGTGCATTCATGTATTCCGTTCCTTACATGCTGAATATCCCAGACCAATAAATCATTCTCCCCAAAGCACCAATTTATTTATTTATATGTTCAAATGTGGAGGCCGCCCCATCTCACACATGAAGGAACTCTGGGCGGTGTACAATAAATACACCAACCTTGATGACTGCTTGTAAAATTCCTCAAGGGTGTTCCTTTCCAAAATATAGGTAGTCCTCAACTTACGACCACAACTGAGCAGAAAATTTCTTTCGCAAGAACTCACCGTCTCCTGGTGATTGGCCCAAAGTCACCCAGCTGGCTTTCATGCCTAAGTCAGGACTAGAACTCACCGTCTCCTAGTGACTGGCCAAAGTCACCACAGCCGGCTTTCATGCTTAAGTCAGGACTAGAACTCACCGTCTCCTGGTGATTGGCCCAAAGTCACCCAGCTGGCTTTCATGCCCAAAGTGGTACTAGAACTCACCATCTCCTAGTGATTGGCCCAAAGTCACCCCAGCCAGATTTCATCCCAGTCACAGGCACGAAATCTGGGGCTCAATTGTGGTCATAACTCAAGGACTACCTGTACTTCTGATTTTTCAGCAAGCCTGTCCCATAGCAAACCATGGGTTTAAGAACCATAATCACAGTCATAAAAATCAGAATGAGAATCATAAAATTGGGAGCCACTCTATGGCCATCACGACTTACTCCCGTAGAACATAGAATAACAGAGTTGGAAGGCACCTTGGAGGTCATCTAGTCCAACCCCCTGCTCGAGCAGGAGACCATACCATTTCAGACAAATGGCTGTCCAGTCTCTTCTTAAAAATCTCCAGTGTTGGAGCACCCACAACTTGTGAAGTCAAGTTGTTCTATGACCACACCTGGGATACTGCAACCAATTTTGGTCACCACACTACAAAAAATATATATATCTTGAGACCTTGGAAAAAGTTCAGAGAAGAGGAACTAAGATGATCTAAGGAGGCCTGGAGACTAAAACATGTGAAGAACAGCTGCAGGATTTGGGTTTGTCTAAAGAAAAGAAGAAACAGGGGAGACATGATAGCAGTATTCCAGTATTTGAGGGGCTGCCCCAAAGAAGAGGGGGTCAACTTATTCTCCAAGGCACCAGAGGGCAGGACAAGAAACAATGGTTGGAAACTGATCAAAGAGAGAAGCAACCTGGAATTAAGGAGAAACTTCCTAACAGGGAAGAAAATTAACCAATGGAACAGCTT
>NW_015389675.1:125259-128508 GCF_001527695.2 Protobothrops mucrosquamatus
AAAGAAGAAACAGGGGAGACATGATAGCAGTATTCCAGTATTTGAGGGGCTGCCCCAAAGAAGAGGGGGTCAACTTATTCTCCAAGGCACCAGAGGGCAGGACAAGAAACAATGGTTGGAAACTGATCAAAGAGAGAAGCAACCTGGAATTAAGGAGAAACTTCCTAACAGGGAAGAAAATTAACCAATGGAACAGCTTGCCTCCAGAAATCGTGAGTGCTCCATCACTGGAGGTTTTTAAGAAGAGGCTGGACAGTCACTTGTCTGAGATGGTATAGGTCAGTGATGGCGAACCTTTTAGAGACCGAGTGCCCAAACTGCAACCCCAAACCCACTTATGTATTGTTGGGTGCCGGGTGGGTGTGGCCCATTGGGTGGGTGTGGCCCATTGGGTAGGCGTAGCCGCAGTGGTAACGGCAGACTGGGTGGGACTAAAAAGTTCAATCAATCAATTCCAACTTTGCGAGATCTTTTTTTTCCCCGTGAGAAGTTGAAATTGATTGATTGAACCTTTTTTTTTTTTGCACACAGCAGCAGAGGCCTAAAGCAAAAAGTTTTTATAAAACCCAGCTGAAGGTCTAGAATTGGGGTGATGGCACGCATGCCCACAGAGAGGGCTCTGCGTGCCACCTGTGGCACCCGTGCCATAGGTTCGCCCCCACGGGTATAGGTTCTCCTGTTTGAGCAGGGGACTGGACTAGAAGACCTCCAAGGTCCCTTCTATTCTATTCTATTCTATTCTATTCTATTCTATTCTATTCTATTCTATTAATTCTTCCATAATGGGCAGGCTCTATTATGGTCGTAAATTGAGAACTACGGGTTCACCAGTCTATTATCCAGTCTCTGTTTAAAAATCTCAAATCAAAAGTTGGGTCTTTTCCAACTGCCCACCCTCTTAATCTTTAAAGGAATAATCTTTAAAGAATATCTCACAAGAAGGAAACCAGAGATTTTAAGAGCCACCCCACAGACCCAAATTTAAAGGCACTCCCCATCTCAACAGTCCAATTTTATCATTCCTGGACCCATAATCTAATCATTGTTTAAGACCAAAGAATAGTCTTGAAATGCCCACAGACAGACAGATAAGAGAAACTAAGCAAGCAAGAGACAGAACATTTAAAAAAAAAAAACCTTCAGCAATTTAGCCTGCAAGATGAGAAGGGAGGAAAAAAACTAACACAAAAGGAAGTTTGTTTTCATTTTAGGTTTACATTTAAAAATCAGCTTCCCTGTCTGGGAGGTAACATGATACCAACAAGACTGCAGGCAGTGAAGGCAGAAAAAAAAAGCCATTCCTAGAGTTTCATATGCAAAAAGATCACAATGGGTGTGTTCATACAACCTTCCACCCAAAAACATCTAAAGAGCTAGGCTGATTTTGACACAATGCACTCACCTTTGGTTAGCATTAAGGTTGTTAGCCCACTGGGTTAGTGTCATGGGGCAGGCTACCTGTGTGAACCCCCACCCTGGGTTAATTTAGTACCCAGGTTAAAGGTCATGTGTGAATGGAGCCCATGTTTGCTTCATCCAAACCCTACTTTTCCTGAGCAACGAACCATACAAAGACAGGAAGTCCTTGACTTACAACCACAAGTTGCGCCCAAAATTTCTGTTGCTAAGTGAGACAGTTAAATGAGTTTAACAACTTTAATATCCTCTCTTCCCTCACCCCTTAATATCCTCTCTTCCCTCACCCCCTTTAATATCCTCTCTTCTCTCACCCCCCTTTAATATGAGTTTTGCTCCATTTTACAACCTTTCTTGCCCCAGTTGCTAGAGTTAGTAAGTTAGTAACATGGTTGTTAAGTGGATCCAGCTTCTCCATTGACTTTGCTTATCAGAAGGTCGCAAAAGGGGATTTACGTGACCCCAGGGCGCTGCAACCGTCATAAATATGAGTCAGTGGCCAAGTGTCTGAATTTTGATCACGTGACCTTGGGGACGCTGCCATGGACATGACGCTCTACGCACGATCACTCAAGCCCTCGTTGTTTCCCGCCTGGACTATTGCAACGCTCTCTACATGGGGCTCCCCTTGAGGTGCACCCGGAGGCTCCAGCTAGTTCAGAATGCGGCCGCGCGGGGGATCCTGGGGGCCTCTAGATACTCCCATGTAGCACCTCTCCTGCGCGAGCTGCACTGGCTGCCTGTGGCCTTCCGGGTGCGCTTCAAGGTGTTAGTAACAACCTTTAAAGAGCTCCATGGCAATGGACCTAGGTATTTGCAAGACCGCCTCCTACCAAACACCTCCCTTCGACCAGTCCGCTCCCACAGAGAGGGCCTCCTTAGGGTGCCGTCGGCCAGACAATGCCAGCTGGCGACCCCCAGGGGGAGAGCCTTCTCTGTGGCAGCTCCTGCCCTCTGGAATGACCTGCCCCCCGACCTACGTACAGTTGCGGACCTGCGCCTTTTTCGCCGAGCCCATCTATTCCGTGCGGCCGGCCTGGCGTAGTTTTATTATGTTTTACTGGGGGTTTTGTATGGGGTATTTTAGAGCAGGCCTGTTATTTAATTTGATTTTAGAACAGAAACTTGCGTATATTTATCGTGGTTTTATTATTGCCTGTTCACCGCCCTGAGTCCCATAAGGGAGATAGGGCGGTATATAAATTCAATAAATAATAATAATAATAATAATAATAATAATAATAATAATAATAATAATAATAATAATAATAATAATAATAATAATAATAATAATAATAATAATAATAATAATGTGTGAAAAACGGTCGTAAGTCACTTTTTTCAGTGCTGTTGTAACTTTGAATAGTCACTAAATGAACTGTTATAAGTTGAGGACTACTTGTATTAGTTCAGGGAAGAGAATAAGGAGAGAGTTCCTTAAATTTAAAAAGAAGGTTGTAAGAATAAACTCCATTTGCGTGCAATAATCAACAGGTACTGTTGCTTCTTCGTGTGCAGGCTTTTAAAAAGAGGCTGAAACTTTTGAGAATGGTTTAATTGGTTTTCTCACCCATTACAGAGGGTTGGACTAGACCAGGGCTTTTCAACTGGTGGTACGCGTTGGCACCTGGCAGATGGTATGCGTATGATGGGTTGAACAGCACGTAAAAAAAATGTAAAAAAAAAGTGTAAAAGTGGATGAGGTGAAGCGGATATTAAAGGGGGTGAGGGAAGAGATGATATTAAAGGGGGTGAGGGAAGAGAAGATATTAAAGGGGGTGAGAGAAGAGAGGATATTAAAGGGGGTGAGGGAAGAGATGATATTAAAGGGGG
>NW_015389675.1:130237-131490 GCF_001527695.2 Protobothrops mucrosquamatus
GAGGCAAAATCTGCAGGGTTAGCATTTGGCTGCAACGTTAAAGCAATCAATTTAGCTCAGCCTTCCTCAAACCTGGCCAGTTTAAGGCCTGTGGACTTCAAATTCCAGAATTCCCCTGGGAAGCATGAAGACAGGAGGAATTCAACTCCCAGAATTCCTCAGCCAAGCATAGTTGAAGATGGGTGGACTTCCACTCCCACAATTCTCCAACCAGCATGCTTTCAGATGGGTGGACTTCAACTCCCAGAATTCCCCAGTCACCATGCTTTGAGATGGGTAAACTTCAGCCCCAGAATTCAGCATGCTGACTTGCCAAGTTTAAAAAACAAACAAAACAGATCTGGCTGATTCAAGCACTGCCCTAGTTTAACCCGAGTATATGGCTTAATCCATTTTTATTATTGTTTATATTGACATTTATATGTGCGCAGGGCAGTTTAAGCAATGAGTAACACAGCGGTTGGGCAACATTAGATCTGCCACCACCATTTTTTTTTACAGTAGTTTGCGAGTTAAAAGAGTTTGCAGGATGTTTTATGGACTTTCCTGCTCATCGGATATCGAAACAGCGCTGGGCTCTTCGGCTATTCTGAAAAATAAATGTAGAATCAGGCCTGGTTTGTGCTTGGAAGGAAGGAATACATGGATTGGGAACTGGGCAGAGTGGGTTATAAGACGGGCAGCTATATAAATATTATAAATAAATCAATTTCAGGAGCTAAGAGTAGGCTGGAAGACTCCAGAGATATCCAAAGGTATAATAGGAAAACCTTTTTTGCCCTGCTGCAGGTCAGCAGGAGTTAAACCTGAATCAGGTAAGAAGGTAACGGTGATTTGGAAACAGAGCATCCTATGGGCCAATGTCAAATTCTATAAAGCGGCATTTCTCAACCTTGGCAACTTTAAAATGCACGGACTTCAGCATGCTTTCAGGTGGGTGGACTTCAGCTCCCAGAATTCCCCAGCCAGCCTGCTTTCAGGTGGGTGGACTTCAGCTCCCAGAATTCCCCAGCCAGCCTGCTTTCAGGTGGGTGGACTTAAGGCTTAAGATACAGAGACTTCCGGTGGCAGGCGATTTCGCTGGTCGCAGCTGTTTGCTGCCTCCCGCCTGTTTCGCGTAAAAGCCGGTTTGACAGCTAGCATCTGCTGTCAAACGGCTTGATACCTTTCCCCTGGGCATAAGGGGATCGGTGAGCTGCCCGGGGTAGGAGTTGAGTTCCCGAGTCGTCCTATATGGACGATGTAGGCGAGAA
>NW_015389675.1:133725-138551 GCF_001527695.2 Protobothrops mucrosquamatus
AATTAATTAAAGGAATAATTTTTATTAAAAGGAAGATTATTATAAATATAATAATGCTGTAATAACTGAAAATAATTGAATGATAATTAAGTAATTGAAGTTGTAAACCTTATTAAGGGTTCTAAATGATTTTTTATAGAGCTTTATGAAATGATATAATTAATTTTTTAACTTTATGGAAGATGGAAATTTTTTTTTTTCTTTTCTTTTTTTGTATAAGTAAGGGATGCTGTTAAACTATCTTGCTGAAATGGTATAGATTTGGGGTATTTGAAGAACTAATTAAATGAATAATTTTTATTAACACGGAGGAGATGGATTGTTTAAGTTTAGAGTTTGGAGTTAGAGATATTAATATTTGTTTACTTGTAGTTGAATGTTAGCCTAGGTTTGGTTTGGGAAGTCTGGGGGGTAGGGGGATGGGATAAATTATTGTGTAATACTTGTGATGTATTTTTTCGTTTATGATAAAAACAATAAAATTTTATATTGAGAAAAAAAAAAAAGGCTTAAGATACAGAAGGATCTGGACAGACTTGAACACTGGGCACTATCTAACAAAATGAAATTCAATGGTGAAAAAAGCAAGGTTCTACAGTTAGGTAAGAAAAACCAAATGCACAGGTATAGTATAGGGGGTACCTTGCTCAATAGTAGTAACTGTGAGAGGGACCTCGGAGTCCTAGTGGACAATCACTTAAATAGGAGTCAGCCGTGTGCTGCAGCTGCCAAAAAAGCCAACACAGAGCTGGGCTGCATTAACAGAGGGATAGAATCAAGATCACGTGAAGTGTTAATACCACTTTACAAGGCCTTGGTAAGGCCACACTTGGAATACAGCATCCAGTTTTGGTCACCACGATGTGAAAAAGATGTTGAGACTCTAGAAAGAGTGCAGAGAAGAGCAACAAAGATGATTAGGGGACATATAAGGAACGGTTGTTGGAATTGGGTATGTCTAGTTTAATGAAGAGAAGGACGAGGGGCGACATAATAGCCGTGTTCCAATATCTCAGGGGCTGCCCCAAAGAAGAGGGAGTCAAGCTCTTCTCCAAAGCGCCTGAAGACAGGACAAGAAGCAACGGGTGGAAACTAACCAAAGAGAGAAGCAACCTAGAACTAAGGAGAAACTTCTTGACAGTTAGAACAATTAACCAGTGGAACAACCTGCCTCCAGAAGCGGTGAATGCTCCAACACTGGAAGTTTTTAAGAAGAGACTGGACAGCCATTTGTCCGAAATGGTATAGGGTTTCCTGCCTGAGCAGGGGGTTGGACTAGATGATCTCCAAGGTCCCTCCCAACTTTTTTATTATTATTATTATTATTATTATTATTATTATTATTATTATTATTATTACTACTACCACTACTACTACTACTACTACTACAACTACTACTACTACTTCTACTTCCAGAATTCCCCAGCCAGCCTGCTTTAAGATGGGTAGACTTCAGCTCCCAGAATTCCCCAGCCAGCATGCTTTCAAGTGGGTGGACCAACTTCCACAGTTCCCCAGCCAGCCTGCTCTAAGATGGGTGGACTTCAGCTCCCACAATTCCCTAGCCAGCCTGCTTTAATGGCTGAAGGATTCTGGGAGTCGAAGTCCACACTCCTTCAAGTTGTCATAGCTAAGAAACACGGACCTACAGGGTTGGCCAATGTTGGTCCTAATCCAGGATCTGGGGAAGGGGACAAAAAGGAGAAAAATCTATATTTCCATTATTACTGGATAAGATGTGGAATTTTTCCAATAGCCTTGGTGTCCTCCAGGACTCCGTATCCAGCCAGAAAAGACAGGAATCCCCAAATGCTTGGATGTTTTTACCTTAAAGCTGCAGTTCAAACCCATCTGCTGGTAAGTTGGACAGATGTCAGCTACACCTAAGCCAGGGGTAGGCAACCTTGGCTCTTTTATGACTGGTGGACTTCAACTCCCAGAATTCCTGAGCCAGCCATGCTGAGGAGAAAGGGAGAGGTTTCCATGCTGAGCCATGCTGGCTCAGGAATTCTGGGAGTTGAAGTCCATAAGTCATAAAAGAGCCAAGGTTGCCTACCCCTGGTCTGGATCCAAGCCTGCAGTTTCATCAAAATGGCTGACTGAGGAATTCTGGGAGTTGAAGTCCACCAGTCATAAAAGAGCCAAGGTTGCCTACTCCTGACCTAAGCATTCGGGGACAACATTATGACTGTCTCCTCTGCGCCAAACGTTTAAGAAACACAAAAATGATTTGTCCCCAGTTTCTCTCTCTCTCGTCCTGGACGTAACCCACCCGACTGTAATTTGGCAAAGAGCAGAACACCAGAGAAACACTACAGCTTTTACAGCAGCCCAGAGCCAGCAAGAGATTAAGAATGGTGCATAGATAAAAAAAAGGTAATTAAGCTAAAATGTGTAGCAGTGGGAGATGGCTGAACCTTTTGCAAATGGGCAAAAGCATCTTAGCAGAGAAGGAAAAAAAAACTGCAAATCCTTTCAAAAAGGAAGGAGAGACTATAGAAGGGACAGGGTGATTTAAAAAAAAAAAATTGAGGAGGTGCCTGCTTGGACCTATACAGATAGTCCTCAACTTACGACCACAATTGATCTTGAAATTTCTGTTGTTAAGCGAGACATTTTGCCCCATTTTACCACCTTTCTTTCCTCTGTTGTTAAGTGAATCCCTGCAGTTGTATAACAACAACAACAACAACAATAATGGCGGCCTTACTAGGAATTGCTTCCATCCTGCGACGAGATCTGTAATACCATCAAACATCCACATCTGCCTATCCCAGGCCCTTGGTGAGGACTCGATAGGTAGACAAAAATGCCAAATCCAGTCTGAACATTTGGCTGACTGTGCGATGATTAATAATAATAATAATAATAATAATAATAATAATAATAATAATAATAATAATAATAATAATAATAATAATAATAATAATAATAAGAAGAAGAAGAAGAAGAAGAAGAAGAAGAAGAAGAAGAAGAAGAAGAAGAAGAAGAAGAAGAAGAAGAAGAAGAAGAAGAAGAAGAAGAAGAAGTTGGAAGGGACCTTGGAGGTCATCTAGTCCAACCCCCTTGATCAGGCAGGAAACCCTACACCATTTCAGACAAATGGCTGTCCAGTCTCTTCTTAAAAACTTCCAGTGTTGGAGCATTCACAGCTCCTGGAGGCAGGTTGTTCCCCTGGTTAATTGTTCTAACTGTCAGGAAGTTTCTCCTTAGTTCTAGGTTGCTTCTCTCTCTTTGGTTAGTTTCCATCTGTTGCTTCTTGTCCTGCCTTCAGGCGCTTTGGAGAATAGCTTGACCCCCCATTTTCTTTGTGGCAGCCCCTGAGATACTGGAAGACTGCTATCATGTCCCCCACTTGCCCTTTTCTTCATTAGACTAGATTAGACTTAGCCAATTCCAGCAACCGTTCCTTGTATGTTTTAGCCTCCAGTCCCCTGATCATCTTTGTTGCTCTTCTCTGCACTCTTTCTAGGGGTAGGCAACTTTGGCTCTTTTATGACTCGTGGACTTCAACTCCCAGAATTCCTGAGCCAGCCATGCTGAGGGGAAAGGGAGAGGTTTCCAAGCTGAGCCATGCTGGCTCAGGAATTCTGGGAGTTGAAGTCCACGAGTCATAAAAGAGCCAAGGTTGCCTACCCCTGTTCTAGAGTCTCAACATCTTTTTTACATCGTGGTGACCAAAACTGGATGCAGTATTCCAAGTGTGGCCTTACCAAGGCATTGTAAAGTGGTATTAATACTTCACGTGATCTTGATTCTATCCCTCTGTTAATGCAGCCCAGCACTGTGTTGGCTTTTTTGGCAGCTGCAGCACACGGCTGGCTCCTATTTAAGTGATTGTCCACTAGGACTCCGAGATCCCTCTCACAGTTACTTTAGTTAAGTTAATAACACAATTGTCAAGTGAATCTGGCTTCCCCCCATTGACTTTGCTTGTCAGAAGGTTGCAAAAGGGGATCACGTGACCCCAGGACACTGCAGCGGTCATAAATGTGTGTCAGTTGGCAACCATCGGAATATAAATCACGTGACCAGGGGGAGGCTGCAACGGTCTTAAGCGTTCATAAGTCACTTTTTTTTCAATGCCGTTGTAACTTCAAACGGTGACTAAACGCACTATTGTCAGTCAAGGACCACCTGTAGTTGCAGCTTTTTAAAAACACAGTAAATTGCCATGCTTTATTTTATTTTTTATTTTGGAGTCTCTGATCGAGGTATCTTTTCCATCACAGCAGAATTTTAATTTGATATATCCCTCTTCCTTAACCTGATGCTCGGCGTAATTTGCAAAAGGGGAGCTTAGCCATTGCAGAAATTCCCAGCCAAACTGGCCCCAAAAAAACCCCTGATTAGGGGGTTAGACCAGCTAACTTCTTGCTTTTTTGCAGAATAAAAAAGAACGGCTGGTAAAAAGACAATTGTATTTTTTTTACTGTGAATCCGATGCACGTGCTCATTTTATAGTTTCTGCTTCATTGCCTCTTTTCTTTCTTTTTCCTCCAAAGTGTTCTATGTATCCTGCTGACAAGAATTCGGTGATCAGGAGAACTTGTGATTATCTACCATTAAATCAATGTTGACTCTCAGCAGGCTTATAAAGTGATAATAATAATAGAGCAACAATAGCGTGTTTTTTTTTAAGTAATCGAGTGAGCATTTCTTTCCTTCACTAAAAGGGTCTGGTTACAGATAGGCCTCTTCATTTCTTGGTGAGAACAAGTGGGGGAGAAAAGATTTTATTTCGGGCCTGGGTTTAAAATATCCACCCACACCCCCCCATCTAGGGAATTTCATAAAAGGGAGGCTTGTAATGCAGCAGCTGAAAT
>NW_015389676.1:0-31612 GCF_001527695.2 Protobothrops mucrosquamatus
ATGGCATGCATTAATTAAATGCCCATCATCCAAGCACAACAGACATACTGCATGTCCATTAGAAGCATGCCATAAAAGCCACTCCAAATTAAAACAATTCAAAATAGAAGATTTTGTTTGTTTACAGCTGAACAACAAAAAGAGTATCCATTACATAGAATCTAAAGACTTTCTGGCAGTAAACCAAGAGCCTCTCCATTCCTGTGAATGTTTCCTACAATAACAGTGCTAGTTGAGCCCCTCCCCCCAACTTTTAGAGGATGACAGAAAAATAATCTCCACCAATCATCAACTAGTGAAACTTCCTTTCTTGGATGCTGAAACCTAGTAATAGACATCAACTATCCTTTCAACAAGTCTTAAAGATACTTCTGTGGAGCATCCTAAAAGCTCAAAAAAATTATAAATGTGTTAAGAGTTGTAGAAACACCCTGATCATTCACCACATTGTGGTGTATGCCAATAAAATTTGTAAATCCATATTTTAATATAAAAACATACTATGAAGACACACATGGTTTACTTATTTCAGAAAGAAGTAGAAACCCAATATATTCCCTAGTAATTTTAATATATGCATGAAGTCTAATTATCCTCCTTACACTCTGAGCAGAAGTTATGACAATGAATAAAAATGAACTCCTTTAATGGGTTACTCTAAGCACTATGATGCCCAAATATAATTGTCTCATTCGCTTTTGCACCATTTTGCAGATCACAATATAAATTTTCCCTAAAAGTTTATTAGTTCAATAATTATCCTAATTCTCTAACTAGGCAACATACTAAACCAGACTCTTCAAGGACATCTTTGTATACAAACAGCACTTCACAAATGCAACACTTTAAGGCAACATGGATTATAGCCGGTTTCACAGTTACTGAGCACTTATCCTGCAATGAGTTACTTAATATAATGGCATATATCCACTAGTGAAAGGGATCAGTTTCTTTCTCCCAAAGGTGGAGGGAGGCGGGGAATTATGCAGGAAGAGAGAGAAAACAAGAAAACTCTTTTTTCTAGCAGGAAAATTACTGTCCAGCAAAATCCAGAGAATACATAATAGATTACTGTAATACAGAGCATTAACTCAAAATAGGTGGGAATTGTATAGCTATTGTGTTTTAAGAAAAACTGACTTACCTCACCTAGTGTCTGGTTAATGGGTTATTTAAAATGGTGGCAGAATTTTCAAATACATCAATATTTATGAGCTAAATCATTTCATAGCATTAATCATACATCTGTAATCTTATTTAATAAAAATGAATTCTAATATTAGAAGGAACAAAGTACTTCCTTAAGTAGAAAACAAACTGGATTCCTTTTATTTAATTCTTAATTGTATCATCACAATTGTCACAATTATAAAGCATGTTAAAACCATCAATAGATTTTGTTTAACAGTAAACTCAAGACATAGCTGATAGTTTGTATCAAGTCAGTAAATTTTTAAGAGACATACAATTTGTTAAAGCAATCAAGAACAGCCTTTTAAACAGACCATTTTAAATTAGTGTGTTTTATCGTTAATATTGATACTTCCCTAAACTTTTGCTATGATCCTTTGAAACATATAATGTGTACAATATATCCAAGACAAAAATTGTGACATCACAAATGAATACATAATGGTCTATTGCTTTTATGTCAAATTAATTCTTTGCTCCGACAGCAAAATTTTATCCATAAATCCATACTAAAACAAAATAAACTAGAAATATTTAATTAACAACATTACAGCTTAAAGTTAAACTTTACATGTAGCTTTGATTTTTCAAATGGCAAGGTATTTATATTTTAGTAAAGCTCATGATCTATAATACCATGATTCAAAAATGATTTAAAACTTTTAACATAAAAATGTAACATATATTTAGCTAGCAAAACATTAAAATATAATCAAAGGCCACAGAACAGAACTTTTCAGTTTCCAGCTTCACAGAAATCAACCTAACATTATGGTATGACACTTACAGTAAATAGCTCAATTGTAGCTCAATATAAAACATTTAAGGCATTTTGAATTTGGATTCAACCACTTTTGAGATTCAGCAGAAATTATAATTCCTTTGTATATATAAGAATCTTATTCAATAATAGAAATTTTCCACTATATTTTATTTGGTAATATTTCAAAATAAAGCAAGTTTTTCAGAGACACCAAAATCATTAATGCGTCATCATTTTTAAAGTTAACTTTAATATTTTGATCTGGTATTGATGTCAATATTCCATGTTTTAGCAGTTCTTCAAGTATTGAGTTACTGGTCACCCCTGTCTCCCTTAATATCCTAGGATAAGTGATTTTCTTAATTTTGAAATGGTCACATTCTTTCCAGGATTAAGTGAAGCATTTCAAGAAGATGATAAAATAAACACACCCTCCTTGTCTGTGGCAAGTTCAAGTGAGATGACACTACTGAAAACAGATGTGATCAGTTATTGTTTAGAGCAGGGCTTTTCAACCTTTTCACCCATTGTACCACTTTTAGGATATGGCAACCTCCGAGTACCACCAATCGCCTAGCAAGGTGTCAAAAACTGGATGACACCCCCCCCACAAAAGGAAAAAAGTGATGAAGTACAGGTAGTCCTCGACTTACAACAGTTCGCTTAGTGACTGTTCGAAGTTACAATGGCACTGAAAAAAGTGCCAAGCAAGACACCTGCCTGCCCGCCCGGTGGCGCTCTTCCTCCTGTCCGAGGTTTTCATTGTTGTGAGCATTTCTGTTGAGGATTGGCAGCGGGGGTGGGGTGGGGGGTGTTTAGTTTTTATTCCCCCCCCCCGTCTGCTGGGTGGTTGCAACAGGTTTTGGTCACTCCACATGACCCTGGGACACTGTGACCATCATAAATATGAATCAGTTGCCAAGCATCTGAATGTAAATCACAAGACCCTGGAGAGGCTGCAACATTCCAGCTGATTGGCGCTTCTTCTGGGCTCAGCAGAAGCGCCAGGATCAGCACCGAGCTCCAGCTGGACCCTGGCACTGATCCTGGCGCTTCCACTGAGCCCTGCAGCTCCAGCCATCTCTTGTGCGGTGCTGCCACCGGTTCAGCTCATTCCCCTCCCCCGCTATCACTTTTCTAGGATGGTCATGTACCACCTGCCAGGTGCCAGGGTACCACAGGTGGTACCCGTACCACTGGTTGAAAAGCCTTGGTTTAGAGCAATGTCAGTTGGCTGGAAATGCTCATGAGATGTAACTTTAATGCAGGGAAGGTACTGCTACTTATTTGTCAGTTTGGAAAGACTCATTCATCTTTTGGGCTCTATGTAGCAGAAGAAGCAGAAGATCTTTGATTTCTTCTTTTTTCATTTTTTTAGTATTTTTAGTGTTTCTGAATATTATTCCCATACTGCCTTGGAATAAATACAAATATGATATGGTCATTCTTAATACTAAAGTATTTACAAATCCTGTTGGTTTGGAGGACACCACACCATGGTCCATCCACCTAGCTGGACTCCTAGGAGATCTCGTCTTCACTGGCCACCCATGCTGCTATTACTGCTGCTGCCATTGCTTCTCTTGTCCCATTGGATTTCAATCCAAATTAAATCTGGGGGGAAATTGCCCCAACTCCAACTAAATCTCCACAACATTCGCAAATCATCTTCACCTTTAAAAACAACTCCTAACACCACAGAACAAAACCCTATGCCACCAGCCTCAGCATCATGCTTCAAAAAATCTTTTTCTACAGTTTCCACACATTCCCATTATTTTCCACCAATAATTATCATTCATTTATCATAAACTCATGATTTATTTGGGAATAAATGTGGTAAAATAAAACAAATCCTTCTAATGTTATTCTTAAATCATTCACATTAAGAAAAGTAGTTTTAAAGATTAAGAAATCTAGTCTTAAAATTTATTTATTTCTTCCTTTTCTCATTTCCATCTATTTTCTTTCAAAGACTTCATTTCATCCTATTTTTTCCCAAAGAACTCATTAATCTAATCTAAACTAATAGAGTATTTCACTTTACATATTCCCTCTATCCCAATAAACAAAAGAACAAGAGGATACCTGTTGCCAATCTGACTGTATTCATTAAGCCCACTTATCCCGGGATTTTCCCAATGCCCCACATACCATGTGAGAATACTTAAATCAGAGACATCGAAATAAATCCCCCTATCTCATATGCTCCACTGTCAGCATCTCTAGAAAGAGGAATTTAAGCCTAGTCCCTTCATATGATCCTTCCTCACGCAACTGGAACATCACTGATGTCCTTTGGGGGTCTTGGTGCTTTCTGAGCTTGGTTGTTTTCTTGCAGATATTTCATTTACCTGATAAAACACCCATGCTCAGAGAGCACTAAGGACACCACAATTCAACACTGAGCTATACTCTCTTCTATTGATATTGATGTCCTATTTTGACATTCTTGCTTGCAGCAGCACAAGGAATATCCTCTTCCTATGCAACTCATATTTGGTAGCTTTCCCTTTATATCTCTAACTACCTGAGCAACAAAGTCAGAATGTCTCTTCAAATACTTCCTGAACAATCTCAAGGGCATGGGTAGCGCTCCACAAAAGGCAGAACAGGTATCCTCCCTTACCCAAGAGGTCCATAAGCTAGCCATGAACTGCTTGGCATTTGGCCACCAAAAAGCCTAGGTTTAAATGCCAGAATTAGTTGGTGCTATTCATAGCAGCCATTATCCTCTCTTCTCCTCCTCTTCTTCTTCCATTTGTCACACTATGTCCTTTCCCAATTCATGGATCAAGATAATCTACCCTAACTGCTACAACATTCAAAACAAACAGGAAAGATATCTTCACATCCACTCCCCTAAGTCACAAGCAACTTCAGGGTCATTATCACATTACTCATGAAAAAAATTGTTTGTGTCTTAATCAGCGCCTTGAACTTTCTTAAGCTATAATGTATCTGTTAGATAATTCATTCATTTTAAATCCCTAATAGTTCTCTAACGAAACCCATTCTTTTATTCTGTATCCAGGAGCACACATCTTTACTCTAGACGTTTCATGTTTCAAATAAGAAATAGCAACTGTTCCAAGTGGACATATCTCAGCCAAGGCTACTAAAAGTCTTCACATAGACAGTACTAAGTGGGTTGCCACTCCTTTTCAGTTTATTTTTCTGCTTCTTTTTTTACCATTGTATAGCAGTGCAAAGCATCCTGCATCCATAGGATCACCATGATGCTGGACAGCAATCTTGATTCCTTTGGCTACAGTTAACTTATGCTACAGATTCTTCACATTTCACGGAGCATGGCTCAGCAGTCAGACAAAATGGCTGCATAAAAGTATGCTATAAGGGCTTAATTGAAAATACTTCAGAAATATGTAAGTAGTTTTTAAGGAAAAAGGGCTTTCCCGGGGAAGCAGCTTGATAGTGAGATGGGAAGCATATACTGTATATACAGTAAATACATAAAATATAAAAGATATTAACTTTGTCACCTTTACTAGTAAAGATTTGTTTGCCATATCCTAAACAGAGTCTTTGGAAGAGTCTAGAAAATGCACTGCCTATTGCTCTTGTAAATCTAAACCCTCTCACCATCTAATTTGTTCCAATATTTTGTCTGAGATTTTACTACTACGCCAGCTATGTCACATGAAAGGTAAATGTATCCTGTGTGATTTGCTGATCTTATTTATCAAGAGACGAAGAACATGTAGAAATAAAAGCAGATTTTCAACATTCCCTTTATGAACTAAAACTTTCACTCACTCATCAATATATTGAACCATCTGTTTGTCCAACTAAAAGTCTACTTGGCCAGGATAGGTTTGAATTCCAGAAGAAGCCCACTATGCATAGGACCTTGTGATCACTTAAACTATTCCCACCCCCACTCATTTCAACAAGCCCTAATGCCATATAATCCCATTTCCCAGCTTGGTATCCATCTCATCTGCTGGTATTTTCCATTTGAGTGCCACTGTCTCATCCATTTTACAAGGAAATCATCTTGCTTTGAGAACACTTCATATTTTGAAAACTACACATTTTGAACTTTCTAGCACATTTGCCAATGATGTCTAAGCTGAAGTAGTCTAGGAAAAACTTTTCAGTTTCTATGGCCTATCATGTCCATTCATATCTTCATAGAAATTTCACATATAGGAACCAAAAAAAACCCTTACAAATCACTATATAATAAATTATGGTAACAATATGTCAAAATGCAAATAATTCTAAACACTTTTTCACCAGACTCTTTGCCATGTAGAGAAATATAGTACACTAAAGATTTTTTTTGTATTTAGTTCACATATGGCTCTAAATATTGGAAAGGGAGGATGTCAAGTTAAATTATATCTCAAGTCAGAATTTTCAAGCAGAACAGAAACACAAAGAATCACCTGGCTAATTTTCTTTCAGTTATAAAACACAAAATCATTGACAAATCTATTTGAATTCCTTAATAACTGATAAGAGATCCCTTGACTCTAGAAACCTCAAGCTATTGAGTTTAGATCTCTGGTACTTGTGATATTTAAAAAGTGTTTTGAAATCTAGGCATAAAAACATTTTATTAATTAACCTTTTCTCTTATGAACTGGAATTGAAATTAATTGTACAAAGTCACAATGTCAACCTAGCACAATCTCTACTTCTACTAAAAAGTTCTATAGAAATGCTTTAGTGAATTTGTAATACTGTAAACTAGAAACCATTTTAAATTACAACACTGTATGTATTTATGAACATGTGTGCATGCATTAGGGTCAGCACAATTTTAACATTTAAACATTGCTTTTAGGGGGAAAATTACAAATACTGCTACACATTTCTAATAATAAGAGCAGCAAAACAGTTAACCCAAAAAAGGTTACCACAAAAAGATCAGATCCTCTAGATTTGATAGATTAATGCTGAAGCTGGACACCATCTGTTTTGAATATTTTGATTTGATTCCTACACATATTCAACTTGATTGCCAGAGCTGCTCCTCCAGCTCTGTTGAGATAATGTCCCTTCCCTGAGGATGGTAAAAAAATCTGTCTAACCAATCAAGCATTTTACAAAACAAACATGTTTTGGTTCTGAAAGAATACTACCTATAAGAGGAATTAGCACATGGGCTTATGGTCTATGGAGAGGGACTGTGATTTCAATATTCTATTACTATTGTTTCAGAATTCCAGGGGAGTAGTAATGCTATGGAAATAAAACAGATCGGCAGATTTTGAGGTAGAAAAAAAATGATCAACGTTGGAGAGAATTGGGAAATGGTATAACAATACTCCCATCTCAACAATGAGATTTGTAATATTTTTAGAAAAGGAAGAGAGGAGAAAGAATAGAAACTCTTTTATGAGTTTTTGAGCTATTCTGAACTAGAAAACACAGATTCACTTCCCAAAGATTTTCTAGCAGTCTAATTTAACTGCAGTAATGCAAATGGACAAATGATTTCAAATACAGTTTGTCAACTACTTGCAACTGTTCTTTGCAATGCACCATCCATAAGATTGTTAGATGTAATTTCACAAAAGGAAATGACTGGCCCTAAGAGGCATCTCTGAGATAAACAGTGTGTTCAGAAATGTGCTCTATTATCCTTGCAGAATACAAAAACAAACAGATCAATAAATGACAATCAATAAACTAGCCTGATATCTTCCAAGTGTGTTGGGACTAAAGTTCTGATGTTTTCTTACATTCTTGAGGGCACCAAATTGGCTACTTGCAAGCAATATCATTCCCCTCCTCCATCTTTCCCCCCCCCTCTCTCTGTGTGTGTTGCAAGATTGGATAAAATTAGGAGCTAAGCTAGAAACTCTTGTTAACAGTAAGAAATTATTTTCATCTCTTGCATTTAACTCCCAACTCTTGCCGTCAAAAAACTTACATATCTAAATGTATATTGAAGCCATCAGAAAATTTGAAATAGTCATGACCAGCTTAATTAGTGGAAAAAACATTAATTTTTTATTTATCCTACCTATTGTTATAAATTAATCAAGGTAGCAAACATTCATAATTCTCCTTCCTGCTCATATTTAGCCCGTAACTAAACAACACTGTGAAGTGAGTTGGGCCAAGAGTTATGTGACCTGCTCAAAGGTACCCACCTGGCTTTTATTCCTAAAACTGGATTAGAACTCGCAATCTTCTAAACCAGCAGTCATCATTACATCAAACTGGCTCTATATTATGTAAATAAATTATATGATATATATTCTGTAACTTTTACTTAGAATGTAGGTTAATGGAGTGTGTGTATGTGTAGGAGAGAGAGAGAGGGAGAGAAAGGGAGAGAGAGGGAGAGAGGGGGAGAGAGCGCTATCATATAGCTATTATCCAACTTAATTTCTTATTATTTTAATCTAATTTTTCCCAGAGGCTGGTTTACCTAATCAAGATTTACAAGCTAAAGAATCCCCAAATCACAACAAAAGTAGCCAAAATATTAGTGCTTCACAGTAATGCCACAAAGTGCTGTAATTTTAAGAAAAGATTTTGAAGGTATTTTCTTTGTAAAGGAAAAAACTATATGCTACTTCTGTAGCTCTAAAGCTCCTGCAGCATTTCCACTCCATCAGGTACAGAGCTACGGAATTTTAAACCTTCCTAATTATCCATAAGACTAAATTGGGTCCCAGATAATTTAGTCTTCACTTTCCACAAACCATTTATTTTTAAATGGAAGGAGGGGGAAAGAGACTAGAAGTGCAGAAACACAGAGCAGCGGCAGGACAAAAAGAGACTGATAAGACGATTCCCTTTGGAGAGCAAAAAGAGAAAAAAGGAAGCATTTAGTATTGCTTATCCCAGAACTTATTTGTTGTTCATATTGTGATTTAGCTTAATTGCTATGGTAGGAAGACATACAAATTAATTTGTATAAAAATACACAACCTAAAATCACAAAACATCATCAGTAATGGGGTGCACAAACAGAAACCATATCCTTATCCTTCCTTGCACTGCTTTCAAAAAATATTCAGATTTCAGAATATTTTAGCTTATCAAGATGTATTAGTTACTTGAGATTTATAATATGACTGTATCTTTGGTAAGTATTGAGCAGATATAAAAATCTCCATCACCAAGAAATTTGCAAAGTCAGTTCAGGGAATTCTTTTAATCTCTTTTCATCTTATTCCAAAGGCAGATTCAGCCCTAGCTGAGGGCTCTGAACAGCAGCATGTGAAGATAAAAATGGCTTTAGGTGTTATTATGCAACATCCGAGTAGTTCGGCATTGAGCACAGAGAGCTGAAGGATCATTGGGTATCATCGAAATATTTGAAATTATACTTTTCACAAGCTTCCATTATATAATACAGATATACCTAAACTTTATCACATCTAATTTATTTAATATTAACAGATATTAATAGATATATTATCCAACACAACCATGTATTGAATTTAAAAAGATAAACACCCTATATAAACCAAAACTATGGTAGAATCTAACAGATGCATAAGAATATTAAAATAAAAGGCAAAGCAAATCTGGGCTGATGGGATCAACTATCTATTTAACAATAAATAACCTGTTCTCCGTAAACCGTTTCATGAAAAAGAATTAACTATCCTAAACAATATTCGGTTTCCCACTGAACAGTTTTCTAAGAAAATGTTCATCCACACATGAACACACAAGCAAACAATTTGTTTAGAATAAAGAATGCAGCATGTTTGAAGGCAGCAGATGGAAGGAGAACATTATTGCAACAGCCAAGAGAGCTGTTAAAGCTTTCTGGCTATTTCTAAGCGATTTAATGTGCCTTCTTTAGAAGTTTGCACTCCCCTGTCACTTTATCTGATAAGTTTGAATATCTGGAAAACAAATTTTCATTGGAAAAATATAACAGAATAGAAGTAAATAGTTAGATATGTATTACAAAGTATCACTAGATAGTTAGAAAGCTTGTATTCAAAAATATTACTTTCTCTGTAGGACATTTTTGAATGAATGCAGTTTCCTTGAAATTAATTTCTCTGCAATTAAAGTTGCTATTTTACCCATTTTCCTTATAAGCTATCTTTCAATCATGATAAAGGTCTCTTGCTTCTCTTCCTAGATATAAATTAACTGAATATAAGGCTTTGAGCAAATGCCAACAGATTCATGAACCTAAAATATTCATCTTTGTTGTTGTTCTTTTCTTTTTTGGCTGCTATGGAAAAGCTTTCACCAGGGTGCTCCTCAAATTTCACATGATTTTATTTTTATATTTCAAAATTTCAAATACCTGGAATTGCTTTTAAATCTGCTGCCTTTCCAATCCCAGCTGTGCTCTTGTAACAGTGCAGGAAGGCCAGCACAGCAGATGTTCAAGGAAACCATGTGACTAATCATGCTTATACATATACTGTAAATTCTTTGCGAAGAGTGATAAGTCCCATGGTTCCTCTGGAGTAGTGGGAAAGCATTTTAATATACAAAGAAAGCTGATTATAATATACTGTTTTTTTAATCAAGATGAACATTAATTGCCAAGGGGTAAAACCAGAAACTGAAGACAAAACTTCTGAAATGAAAATCCAACATCCTGTTCATTATAGCACAGGATGACTCCTAAGTGACATTTACAAATAACCTATATTGTTGCAGTTCCAATTTGCTAATCCTTTGTTTCATTATTTTCTGTACATGGGTTTTTCTGCTGTGCAGTCAGTGACATAGTAAAGGGGCTAACAGGCTAAAGTAACAGAAACAATATGTATTAGCATGCACAGACTTTTATTTTTAACTCCACTTTTAGGCAGAAGTTAGAGATTTATTTGCAAAACCAGTTTAAGGGTTAACAGGTGGAAAAAGATAATTAAGTTAATCTTATTACTAAAGAATAGTTATGGCATTGTAGAAATATATTTTGTTATTTTGTATTTATAATATACGGTAATAATCCTACGAGGATGAATATTCATTTTTCACATTTTAATTTTATAATTATTATTGAGGGAGCTCTGCTGGTGACATGGTCTTTCTGATGTTTCAATTTGGGAACGAATTACATGCAGATGCTGAAATTTTTGTTTTAATTCTTACATGTTGGCCAGAAAGAATTAATTATTTAAATAAATAAACAGAAGAACAAGTGGGAGTTCATCAGGAGATAATTTTGTAACAATTTCACCTTGAATAGAAATAAAATTTGCTCAGGTTAAATGGAAAGAATGGTTTCTGGAATTGATATAGACCTTTATTTATTTAATAACATTTATTTGGCTGCCCATCTCACATGATACAGTTCTGGGCAGGCTACAAACAAACTACAAAAAAAATTCAGGAAGTACCAAAATTAATATTATTATAAAAAGGTTAAGAGACAGCATCACAGTACCAACACTGGAACCACCTCAACAGACCACTATTCCCTTGAGATTCCAGGCCTTACAGACTTACAGAAGGTCAGTAGAGATGGGGCCAATCTCACTTTATGGGAGTTATTGTTTTACTGGGGCAGGTGCCAGGGCAGACAAGACCCATCTCCTGGGTTCCGACAGATGTTATTCCATAGCAGATGGGGCCTGGAACATTTGCTGATACAATAAGGATTAATCTGGGCCTATGTGCTTTTTAGTCTTCAACATTCTGAAGACACTCGACTAGACCATTTATAAAAGGAAGAAAACTGGGGAAGAGTAGAACCTATTCTTAGAAACTATTGTCTTGGTCACACAGTAGATTTAACACAATTTATAGGCTTTTCCATACTTAGTTAAGAATCACACAATATGTGTGATCTTTTGTTTTGATTGAAACGAAGTGTTACATGATCACAAATCATTGTAGTTTGTCTACCATAATTTATGGTTTCCAGAGAGGCATAAACCAAACCAATAATGGTTTCATCAACAAGCCATAGTTAAGTCAAGTATGATTTTTCCTATGTATTTTCTACACACAAAAAACTGCTGTCAATATACTATAACCAATAGTTATTCTATGCTTAGGCTATTTGAAACTATAGTATCCATTTTATTGTGTATATTTAAAAATCAATGTCATTTTGTATTTCAAATCTCATAATGCATCACTATCAAAACTTAAGATATTGATATCATCATATTTTTAAATTCTGTCCTCCTGAATTCAGAAGAATATTCACTGTGAACGAAATTAAGAAACAGATGCTTTTACATAAAAGAATAAAGAAAAATCATAACTCATTAAGAGTTAAAACAGAATAATGAAAATAGGTATTTCATAAAAACATCAGGTGAAGAAGACTTTCATGTCCTGGGTTACATATAAAGGTTTTTCATTTTTTTCTTAGCTTCTAAGTAATATGCAAACACTCCAAGATTATTGTATACAAATACAGATCAGAACCAACTAATTAACCCTGCACTGATTAAAAAATAATAATTTATTATTCTCTTTAACCAACTACTATATTTCAAGTGGCACTTCAGTTAATAAAATTTTGACTTGTTTTATTGGCTTGAATTGTATTTTATTTCACTTACATTTAAAGGCTGGATATTCCTTAGAAACATTTTTAAAGAATTCGTTTCATATATTAAAACTAACTTTATATCTTCTCATAAAAATTTCTGCTGATGTCATGATATTCATTAGGAAAGATACTACATTCTCTTATTCATCAACCCAAATTGCTATATTTGTGACATTTGTGCTACACAGTACATACATAATGGAGAAGCTCAAAAGTCAGAAACTTAAAAAAAAGATCAGAATGATGATCCTATTATTTTTATTAAAGTTTAAATTTATGAAACACTAAAGCTAATGACAAAGTACTTTATCATTCACTTTTCACACAATAAGTATTTTACATGCTACAAGAAAACACACTGAGCATTAAGTTAGAACTGCTGCATTTCTCTATTAACATATAGCCCATATCAAACCCAAAAGATCAGAACTTGTTTAGTGTTAAGAGGAAATTAATGAACTTTCAAAACACAAATATTGTGGAAATTCCTTAAATTTACAACCTGAATAATGCTTGTTCCATACACAGAATAAAATGTTTAGACTTATCAAGAAAAATATATTGTAGGGATTTCACCAGGATATTTATTTATGCATTTCAAACAGAGAAAAAGAAATCTGAATTAGAGATAATTTGAATATGACATTATTTAATAAACAGTAACTAACAATTTGATATGCTGAAACAACAATTTAGAAAAAGATCTTAATTTCAGGATAAACATGATTAACTATCATGTAATTCATTTTTCCATTTCTATGTAAACTCCAGGAGGTACGTCCAGGAGGTATGTTCAATCACATATTACATCACATTCTAAAGAAACAAATGTGTTTTTGTTCATAATTTATTCCAATTTATTGTACTTTAAAAACTTGAGAACTGTACAGTATAAACAAACAAACAACCCTGCAATTCAATATGTGTCTTAATCCCAAAATATAGGAGAAACAATACCTATGGACATTTGGGAGTTGATCTGGGTGAGAAATGTGAAGTTTACACAAGCTCAAAATTTACGTGAAAATTTTTATAAGATGTTTTATAGATGGCACTTGGATCCTTCAACTATGTCTCGCATTTATTTGAATCATGAATCCAAGTGTTGGAGATGTGGTCATCCAGATGCAACTTTTTTTCATATGTGGTGGACTTGTAAGAACATTAAGGCTTTTTGGATACAATTATGGTGGAACCTACAGCAGATTTTCAAAAAAAGGATTATTTTTCTCCCACAGTTTTTTCTTTTAGGTATTGTGCAGAACTTAGATGTAAAAGAAACAAATCTGATGCTTTATTGTTTATCTGCTGCTAGATTGTTAATAGCCCAAAACTGGAAGAGCCCAATTCTGCCAACGATGGGAGACTGGAGATTGAAAGTTTCGTATCTTGCTGAAATGGCAAAGATTTCGGCTTATCTGAAGAATCACTCGAATGAACAATTTTTATCAATATGGGGAAGATGGATTGTTTATATTCAAAAGAAACATAAAGTGGTAGAATATAAGTTAGGTTTTTAGAATTTTGTAAGTTGGTTTATTTCTACTATCTTTTCTTATAGATTAAGATATTTTGTAGAGTTAGAGATATTAGTATTTGTTTACTTTCATATGAATATTATTCTGGGATTAGGTTTGGGGAGTCCGGGGGGGGGGGTTATTGTTATTGTGTTTACCTATGATTGTTTTTTATGATTGAAAAAATAAATAAAATTTCTTATAACATTTTCATCTTAAATGGTTTCTGGAATATCCCCATAATCTCTTTTTTTTTCAACTAACTAGATAAATTGGCCATAACAGAATTATTGCAGGAAATACATCAAAGCCCAATGTTGAATGGCATAAAATGCAATATATGTTTTCTGCATACATTATATAATACTGAATCAACTCAGGCACAAACTATACATTTAAAACTATTAAATGTAATTAAATGTAAATGTATAATCTAATTTTTTTAGATTGTATGGTAGTTCCATACCTTGTAGTTTTAGCAAAAGTAACAGTTGGCAGTTTATAATCTAGTTCTATAATCTAGTTCCATACCTTGTAGTTTTAGCAAAAGTAACAGTTGGCAGTTTATAATCTACCTTTAAAATGCAATACTTGGATTTGGATTTTTTTTCCTCTGAAAAAAAATCCTATTGAATGCTGGGTTTCATTAAACTTGTTTACATTTTTTCCTAAGTAATGTTTATTCAGTTTTAACTTCAGATTTTACCCCATAACAAATAGTGTAGTTCTGCAAATATTTACATTTTTGTTCAAGCTATTTGCTTCTACACAAAAATAAGAAGGGTTTGGGTTTTTTTTATTTGAACACATTTGTTTATTTGGAAAAATGATTAATAAACATTTGTATGATTAATATGTGCACCTACATATGATGCTCCTTAATAAAAATGCATTCATATAGCCAAGCTAAATTTTCAAAAACTGTCTAACTTTAAAATGAAAAGATTATGTTCAGGATTCAAAACTTGGCAGCTGATTTATCCAATGGAAAACTTTCCATCTTTAATCCAGAGTGACATTTTCCATCTCACCATAGTCTCAAAAATAAAAGCAACTCACATAAAACATATATGTGTGTAGGCTCTCTTGACACCAAATTAATACTTTGACATTTATAGAAAATTATCTGATTACATTCTATCAAAGGGACATGATTCAAAGAAATCAACCCAGCCATTTTAGATGTTCACAGCACAAAATTTATTATTTATGTATTAGCTCCAAACTCTAATCAATCTATCAATGTATTAATCAATTAAAACATTAAGAAAAGATAACAAATCTTTGAGTTGAACGTGACTCTTGGTGAGCACATGGGAATGGAATGGAATGGAATAGAATAGAAGAGAAGAGAAGAGAAGAGAAGAGAAGAGAAGAGAAGAGAAGAGAAGAGAAGAGAAGACTTGGAAGGGACCTTGGAGGTCTTCTAGTCCAACCCCCTGCTCAGGCAGGAAACCCTATACCATTTCAGACAATTCTCATACCAATTAATTGAGACCAAAATTTTTAGTTAGAGTTGTATTCAACCATAACAATCTACAGTACAGATTTCACAGGCTACAGGAATTGCAGAGAGGAAAGCAATTCCGTATCATGCAAGCAACAATACATTCCAATTACCATGCAAGCAATAATCCACATCCACATTACACTGGATATGCCCCATGAGAAAATAGATAAGTGACTGGCCAATTCCGCATATATGTATTTCTATAAAGTTTAGACAGCTTTTCTAAAAGTGCTTCCCAAATCCACCAAGTCAATATCTTTATTAAGCCAACTGAAGTGTTACTAAACTGTTACAAGCAATCAAGTTTCAACAGATCTTCATATGGGTTACAGAACGATGGAGAGAGAAAAAGGTTAGGAAAAATGCAGCTGATGTTAGATAGCTCTATTGTTAGGTGAAATTGTAAGGAGTTTCTGATATGCAATAGTATACTGTCAGATACAGAATAAGATGCAAAAACAATTTTATCTAATGCATGCTTTAGCTGGACCACATAATCTGGGTAATGTTACATTTAAAATAAATATACAAATTTATATTACAAATATAATGCTACAGATTTGATAAATACTGCTTGCTTTTACTAAAAATATTCTAAATTGCACCAAGAAATGTGTACAAAGAAAATATAACTATTCTTTTAAGCAGGAATTAAAATTACATATTTTAAATCAATTAATATTAATTTAACTAACAGAAATATTTTAGTTGTTAATGTGAAATAACTGTATGAAATTTAATATTTGTGAAATTTAATTTAAATGTCTTATATTAAATTTGATTGCTAAGTATGTTACTTCATAGTGAAGTCCCACGGCTAGTAAATGTTGTGCAAGGTGATTTATTTTCCATAAGGCTGTTAAAAAAATTTTTTTTTGCAAAGTTATTTTTTTTAATCTAGTTCTGCTTCTTGATTCAGTCTTCTATGAAATTCAAATCCCATGATAATACTTGAAGTAAAAATACATATTCTCTCAGCATAAGGAGCATGAATTCTTACTATTTGTATGAACTCAGTTGCAGGGCAGAAGTTGGAGTCTCTCTTTTTAGATTAGTGAAGTGAATATATATGGAATTTGCACACCATGCGATAGACACTCTTATCAAATGGATGCTTTAGGCCAAAATTCAAGCATCATAAAGTACAGATAATCCTCGAGTTATGAATGTAATAGAACTTGCTAATTACATTCATAACCCAAGGATTTGTTTGACTGAATCACGTAAAATGAATGTGATCACACCTTGCTTTCTCCAATGCATTTGCTAATTGAATGCGCAGGTCATTAAATGCACATGAGGTATCTCAGGGTAGGGAAGACCATGTGGGACCTAGTGCTGGAGCAGGCCCCCCAAGCCCTCCCCCAATCCACTGAGATACATCATGCTCCCCCGGAGTCCTCACAATTGCTTCCCCCCCCCATTCTGACCCGCCATGTCTCCACAGACTAGGCCTGCTTTGCTAGCATCCTGGATTCCACTTACTCCTCCCCTCCCCATTTCCCATGGATTACTTATTTTTTGAAGATCTGCAGAGCTCCAAAAAAGGCTGACTCACTGGCAGAGAAGCTGAAATGTTTTATTCAGATGTTGGTGAAACTGTAAGAATGCGAAATCTAAGGAATTTTTTTTTGCCAGCTTCTGGATAAAAGACTTTGGCCATGAGTCATATGGCCAGCAGGCATCTGGTAGAAAAGGCCTGGGTGGGGCCACAGCATTCTCCTTCTTCAGAACAACTTCAAGGATTGGGGCGGCAGCAGCAGCCAATCAACGAAGAGCTTGCTTCCTTTCTCTCATTGGGCTGAACTACAACTTTTCATTGATTGCCTGCTGCTGCTACCCCAATCTCATGTTCTTACAGCTTCACTGGCTTCTGAATAAAAGACTTCAGTTTCTCTGCCATGTGGGTCAGCCTCTGCTGGAACTCTTCAAAAAGTAAGTATAGTAAAGCCATAGGAAATGGGGTGGGGAGGAGTAAGTGGAATCAGGGATGCTAGCAAAGCAGGCCCAGTGTGTGGAGACCCAGCAGGGCAGGATAAGGGGGAAATAGGCAGGGGCATGTTGCAGCGTCTCTGCGATCAGTCCTAAGGGTGAATGACCACTGTGGTGCTGCAACATGCGTAACTTCGGGACCAGGTAGTAAATAATTTTTTGGGGGGAGGGTCGTAATTTTGAACGGTTGCTAATTGAACTGCCATAACTCGAGGAATATCTGTATAAGCTAGGTTATTTAAAAGAAAAAAGAGAGAGAGAAAATTACCAGAAATCAAAGTAAAGAGCATAAGTGGAGACAAGTTTCCAAACACATTTTTTTTAATCTACAGTATTATTCTTTATAAACATTATGAATAATCCAGATTCATAAAGGAGTAATTTGATAAACTGAATAAAAGGGACAAGTCTGATTCACAAATATCAATTCATATATGTGCCTGTATAAATATCATAATATCCATTGCACAGAAAGAAAATTAGTGATGCTCAGAAAAATATACAGAAAAAATGGGATCTAAAACACTAACTCCAGCCATATAGATTCATTAGATGAAAAAATCCAGATGCATATATAGGGAGGTGGAAAGAGAAAGTAATGCAAATACACTACAGAAGAATCAGAAATAACAAACACCTCACATATCAAACAAAAACCACAGCAAATCAAAACAATCCAGTTAAAAGACATGCACCCAAATGCTATCACTTTTTTTTTTAAAAAAAGTAAAGTACTCATGCCAAAGAGGCTTTATAAGCAGAATACCAACATAGGATAGCTATTGCCTTCCAGGAGGCTTCCACTATTATGCTTTTTTCTAGGTAAGTGATTGATATGCTTTAAAGCAGTCAGAACAGCCACCTGCCATTTTATCTCGTACAAATGCCTCTGGTTTCCAGCCACGTTTGGAAATACAGATTATGGATAAACACTGCAACTTCACCACCAGTTTTTATTTTTTTAGATTTTTATTTTTATTTGTTTAACTACAAAAGCCTGGAGCCAAAGGTTATGATAAAACAAGAAGATAAAACCAATATAATATAGCTGCACAGTTGTAACATGACAAGTAACTCTAAAGTAAAAAATAGGTTTTGGGGCATTACTTATAAAATGATAAAGGTGGATTAAATAATAAAAAAGCAAAAAATATTATTGCTTATGAGTATATATTATGGTTTTCTCCTACTTGCTTTAACTATGTAAGCTCCAGACTCTTATGATCCATAAATCCTGCATTGGTATAATTGGAGACACAAGTAAATAAAGCAATATAAAAACAATTAAACCTTTTCTAATGTTCAGTTTTATGCGGTCCCTACATTAAAGTCACTATGACCTTTTATGAGTTTCTATAAATTCAAAATATTGCTGATTTTTTTCTTATTATTTATTCTATGGCAATTATACAAATAGTCCTTGACTTACAATTTCGGTCATAAGTTGTTGCAGTTACAAATCAAGGTAGCACATGATTGGACTCAATTTGGAAATGGAACAAACTTAATGCCTATAGAACAGTAAATACATCTTTAAATTTGCTAATAAAATTGTTTCTTTGAAAAATGTTAAAGTCCGCTATTACTGAAATCGCTCTATTGTCCTGACATAATCAATCAAAAACTGGTTATGTCTACAAATATTATCCAAGGTTGTCAGTTATTCCATTGACACACTGGATTGAACCATGGTTTATTTATCTGGACTACTTTATAAACTGCATTTGGCTGGATATAAACACTTAAACTCCGATTTTTCCACAAAATTTGTTTTTTTTAACTAATACATTAATTAAATCTCATTTGATTAATAAAAGGACTATGCCAACAGTATTTATTTTTAATTTATGCCTTGCAAGTACCTTCAGGTTTTACTTAATATTTACTACTTGGTTTTATGTTTTATAAAATGTATATATTTTAAAAGATTACATACAAAAGAACAATTGCTCTTTTGAAGCAATGACTTGATTCATATAGACATTAAGGCATGATTGAACTAGAGTTTCTTAAATAAACCATAATTACTGTTTAAAACATGGTACTCTATAAATCAGGATTTATAAATCATAATGGCTGGTTCAAGCCAACTGAATCACAACTAAACATATTACACTATAGCTGAATATAACTAGTGAATCCAACCAATTTATGGTTGCTATCTATTGTAAAAAAAATCCACTAAAATGGTTTATCTTCATCCAAAATTTTAAAATTATTATTAGTTTGCCATCAAAAATGAAAATATTAGGAATAGAAAAAAATATTAAAGATGAAGATTAAGCATTCTTTGCTGCTTCTGTACTCTTTTGATCATGTCAAAAATTAACTTAAATTCCATTTATGCAATTCATAAAAGCACCAGAAGGCTTTACTGGCACTCAATTTTATATTTTAAAGGATCTGCATTCATGTATTAGATGCCTCTCAGAGTGCCTTCAGGCTTCAATTATCTGGTTATATAAATATAAATAGCACTATTAATAAAGTTTCCCATCTCATAAACTATTATTAACTAAGAAAGGAGGAAAAACCATACAGTTGAGGTCCAGATGCTTCCACATGCCTTTAGGATGAATATTTTAAAACACAATATCAAAATAATAATTGTTATATAAATAAAAACAAAAGGCTAAAACCCAAGTTAATTAGAATAAACTCACTATACAGAGCAAAAACACTCCAGTCAATCTAGTTTTTTTTCCCCCTCCATGGCAAATAGCAGTTTCAGAAGATGTTGGACTGAAGAAGCTTCCCTTCTTCAAAAGATAAATTTCACTGCTTTCACTCTGCTTAAAATTACATTACGTCTTTCCTTGACACATTCAACTAATGTAACATAATATATAGAAAAATCATTTTGCCTATATTACTCTTTAAAATGTTTCCTCTTGTATTATTCTAGAAAGTATTGTACTTTCACTTATCTTTTTCCTTCAGTATATCCTGAAATAAAAATTTGTGAAATCACAATTTATTTTTCTCTTTGTTTGTTATAAATTATACATAAATTTAATTGAGGGGTCCTTGGTGCTCTCTGAGCTTGCTTGTTTTCTTGCAGATGTTTCATTTCCCTAACTAGGTAACATCATCAGTGACTAGCACTGATGATGTTATCTAGTTAGGGGAATGAAACTTGACTAGTACTGATGATGTTACCTAGTTAGGGTGATGAAAGGTCTGCAAGAAAACAAGCAAGCTTAGAGAGCATCAAAGACCCCTCATTTCAACTCTTAGCTACAAATATTCTCCTTTATTGATAAATTAAATTTTTCTAATAGGTATTTTTCAACAGCCTTTGTGTTGTTTCAATGGCCTTCAATTTTCCAACTTTTCTCTTCAGCCAGTGCCTAATTAACACTGAACCCTAATTTTTTCATCACTGAGAGTTAGTAGCAGATTAAATGTACTTTATGTGAGTAGCCCAGTACCGTTAATCCTCAAGTTACAAGTGTGCTATCACGGTCATAACTCAGGATCGTCAAAACAGGGTTGGTCATGTGACCAACTCAATTTTACAAACTTTTTTTCAATGGTCAGTAAGTGAATCACTGCAGTTGTTAAGCAAACACTGCGGTCATTAAACAGTCCAATGTTTTGCTATGATTAGATCGAAGTAAATACTTCGATCTTTCAGCAAAACCTTCATAAAATATGGTCACATGACGACAGAGTTTGGCAAATGGCTCTATATGCAACCCAATGGATCCTAATAGGTCCATTGGAACTTCAAACAATCACTAAGCAACCAGTTCTACATCAACGACTACCAGAATTTCATTAGTAATATCATCCAATATATTGTATATTGAGATGCAACTATTTTTATCCAAAGAAACTCCAGGTTCTTATGGCTTTCCGGACTTCTGAAACTGCTGAAAGGATTATGTTGTGGAGCTGTGCTTTCTGCAGGATGTTTTCTGCCCTGTGTCCCTTCACCGTTGAACACAGGAGCAGGCTGTTGGGAAAAAATCCCGCAGAAAGCACAGCTACACAGCACAGTTCTTTAAGCAGTTCCAGGAAGGCTCCAGACCTATTTGCACTAACCCTGAGGACACAGACAAACCTCCAAGTGGCCTCAATGATTCTCCAAAAGAATACATATGACTGGCTCTCTGCAAGGAGTATAAATCCTTCCATTCCCACCATCCAGTCAGAGCTGAAGAAGCTTCTTGGATGAGAAGAGAAACACCTTCAAAGAAAAACAAGAAAGTCCAGTTGCCTCTTGAAAATGCATTTATAATAATAATGATGATAAAGTTGGAAGGGACCTCGGAGGTCATCTAGTCCAACCTCCTGCTCAGGCAGGAAACCCTATACCATTTCGGACAAATGGCTGTCCAGTTTCTTCTTAAAAACTTCCAGTGTTGGCGCATTCACCGCTTCTGGAGGCAGGTTGTTCCACTGGTTAATTGTTCTAACTGTCAGGAAGTTTCTNCCCAGCAGGGCAGGATAAGGGGGAAATAGGCAGGGGCATGTTGCAGCGTCTCTGCGATCAGTCCTAAGGGTGAATGACCACTGTGGTGCTGCAACATGCGTAACTTCGGGACCAGGTAGTAAATAATTTTTTGGGGGGAGGGTCGTAATTTTGAACGGTTGCTAATTGAACTGCCATAACTCGAGGAATATCTGTATAAACTAGGTTATTTAAAAGAAAAAAGAGAGAGAGAAAATTACCAGAAATCAAAGTAAAGAGCATAAGTGGAGACAAGTTTCCAAACACATTTTTTTAATCTACAGTATTATTCTTTATAAACATTATGAATAATCCAGATTCATAAAGGAGTAATTTGATAAACTGAATAAAAGGGACAAGTCTGATTCACAAATATTAATTCATATATGTGCCTGTATAAATATCATAATATCCATTGCACAGAAAGAAAATTAGTGATGCTCAGAAAAATATACAGAAAAAATGGGATCTAAAACACTAACTCCAGCCATATAGATTCATTAGATGAAAAAATCCAGATGCATATAGGTGGAAAGAGAAAGTAATGCAAATACACTACAGAAGAATCAGAAATAACAAACACTTCACATATCAAACAAAAACCACAGCAAATCAAAACAATCCAGTTAAAAGACATGCACCCAAATGCTATCACTTTTTTTAAAAACCAAGTAAAGTACTCATGCCAAAGAGGCTTTATAAGCAGAATACCAACATAGGATAGCTATTGCCTTCCAGGAGGCTCTCACTGTTATGCTTTTTTCTAGGTAAGTGATTGATATGCTTTAAAGCAGTCAGAACAGCCACCTGCCATTTTATCTCGTACAAATGCCTCTGGTTTCCAGCCACGGTTGGAAATACAGATTATGGATAAACACTGCAACTTCACCACCAGTTTTTATTTTTTTATTTTTTTATTTTTATTTGTTTAACTACAAAAACCTGGAGCCAAAGGTTATGATAAAACAAGAAGATAAAACCAATATAATATAGCTGCACAGTTGTAACATGACAAGTAACTCTAAAGTAAAAAATAGGTTTTGGGGCATTACTTATAAAATGATAAAGGTGGATTAAATAATAAAAAAACAAAAAATATTATTGCTTATGAGTATATATTATGGTTTTCTCCTACTTGCTTTAACTATGTAAGCTCCAGACTCTTATGATCCATAAATCCTGCATTGGTATAATTGGAGACACAAGTAAATAAAGCAATATAAAACAATTACACCTTTTCTAATGTTCAGTTTTATGCGGTCCCTACATTAAAGTCACTATGACCTTTTATGAGTTTCTATAAATTCAAAATATTGCTGATTTTTTTCTTATTATTTATTCTATGGCAATTATACAAATAGTCCTTGACTTACAATTTCGGTCATAAGTTGTTGCAGTTACAAATCAAGGTAGCACATGATTGGACTCAATTTGGAAATGGAACAAACTTAATGCCTATAGAACAGTAAATACATCTTTAAATTTGCTAATAAATTGTTTCTTTGAAAAATGTTAAAGTCAGCTATTACTGAAATCGCTCTATTGTCCTGACATAATCAATCAAAAACTGGTTATGTCTACAAATATTATCCAAGGTTGTCAGTTATTCCATTGACACACTGGATTGAACCATGGTTTATTTATCTGGACTACTTTATAAACACTTAAACTCCGATTTTTCCACAAAAGTTGTGTTTTTTAACTAATACATTAATTAAATCTCATTTGATTAATAAAAGGACTATGCCAGCAGTATTTATTTTTAATTTATGCCTTGCAAGTACCTTCAGGTTTTACTTAATATTTACTACCTGGTTTTATATTTTATAAAATGTATATATTTTAAAAGATTACATACAAAAGAACAATTGCTCTTTTGAAGCAATGAGTTGATTCATATAGACATTAAGGCATGATTGAACTAGAGTTTCTTAAATAAACCATAATTACTGTTTAAAACATGGTTCAAGCCAATTGAATCACAACTAAACATATTACACTATAGCTGAATATAACTAGGGAATCCAACCAATTTATGGTGGCTATCTATTGTAAAAAAAATCCACTAAAATGGTTTATCTTCATACAAAATTTTAAAATTATTATTAGTTTGCCATCAAAAATGAAAATATTAGGAATAGAAAAAAATATTAAAGATGAAGATCAAGCGTTCTTTGCTGCTTCTGTACTCTTTTGATCATGTCAAAAATTAACTTAAATTCCATTTATGCAATTCATAAAAGCACCAGAAGGCTTTACTGGCACTCAATTTTATATTTTAAAGGATCTGCATTCATGTATTAGATGCCTCTCAGAGTGCCTTCAGGCTTCAATTATCTGGTTATATAAATATAAATAGCACTATTAATAAACTTTCCCATCTCATAAACTATTATTAACTAAGGAAGGAGGAAAAACCATACAGTTGAGGTCCAGATGCTTCCATATGCCTTTAGGATGAATATTTTAAAACACAATATCAAAATAATAATTGTTATATAAATAAAAACAAAAGGCTAAAACCCAAGTTAATTAGAATAAACTCACTATACAGAGCAAAAACACTCCAGTCAATCTAGTGTTTTTTTCCCCTCCATGGCAAATAGCAGTTTCAGAAGATGTTGGACTGAAGAAGCTTCCCTTCTTCAAAAGATAAATTTCACTGCTTTCACTCTGCTTAAAATTGAAAAAAAATCAAAGTTCTCTTACATTACGTCTTTCCTTGACACATTCAACTAATGTAACATAATATATAGAAAAATCATTTTGCCTATATTACTCTTTAAAATGTTTCCTCTTGTATTATTCTAGAAAGTATTGTACTTTCACTTATCTTTTTCCTTCAGTACATCCTGAAATAAAAATTTGTGAAATCACAATTTATTTTTCTCTTTGTTTGTTATAAATTCCACATAAATTTAATTGAGGGGTCCTTGGTGCTCTCTGAGCTTGTTTGTTTTCTTGCAGATGTTTCATTACCCTAACTAGGTAACATCATCAGTGACTAGCACTGATGATGTTATCTAGTTAGGGGGATGAAACTTGACTAGTACTGATGATGTTACCTAGTTAAGGTGATGAAAGGTCTGCAAGAAAACAAGCAAGCTTAGAGAGCATCAAAGACCCCTCATTTCAACTCTTAGCTACAAATATTCTCCTTTATTGATACATTTAATTTCTCTAATAGGTATTTTTCAACAGCCTTTGTGTTGTTTCAATGGCCTTCAATTTTCCAACTTTTCTCTTCAGCCAGTGCCTAATTAACACTGAACCCTATTTTTTTCATCACTGAGAGTTAGTAGCAGATTAAATGTACTCTATGTGAGTAGCCCAGTACCGTTAATCCTCAAGTTACAAGTGTGCTATCACGGTCATAACTCAGGATCGTCAAAAAAGGCTTGGTCATGTGACCAACTCAATTTTACAATCTTTTTTTCAATGGTCAGTAAGTGAATCACTGCAGTTGTTAAGCAAACACTGCAGTCATTAAACAGTCCAATGTTTTGCTATGATTAGATCAAAGTAAATACTTCGATCTTTCAGCGAAACCTTCATAAAATATGGTCACATGACGACAGAGTTTGGCAAATGGCTCTATATGCAACCCAATGGATCCTAATAGGTCCATTGGAACTTCAAACAATCACTAAGCAACCAGTTCTACATCAACGACTACCAGAATTTCATTAGTAATATCATCCAATATATTGTATATTGAGATGCAACTATTTTTATCCAAAGAAACTCCAGGTTCTTATGGCTTTCCGGACTTCTGAAACTGCTGAAAGGATTATGTTGTGGAGCTGTGCTTTCTGCAGGATGTTTTCTGCCCTGTGTCCCTTCACCGTTGAACACAGGAGCAGGCTGTTGGGAAAAAATCCCACAGAAAGCACAGCTACACAGCACAGTTCTTTAAGCAGTTCCAGGAAGGCTCCAGACCTATTTGCACTAACCCTAAGGACACAGACAAACCTCCAAGTGGCCTCAATGATTCTCCAAAAGAATACATATGACTGGCTCTCTGCAAGGAGTATAAATCCTTCCATTCCCACCATCCAGTCAGAGCTGAAGAAGCTTCTTGGATGAGAAGAGAAACACCTTCAAAGAAAAACAAGAAAGTCCAGTTGCCTCTTGAAAATGCATTTATAATAATAATGATGATAAAGTTGGAAGGGACCTTGGAGGTCATGTAGTCCAACCTCCTGCTCAGGCAGGAAACCCTATACCATTTCGGACAAATGGCTGTCCAGTTTCTTCTTAAAAACTTCCAGTGTTGGCGCATTCACCGCTTCTGGAGGCAGGTTGTTCCACTGGTTAATTGTTCTAACTGTCAGGAAGTTTCTCCTCAGTTCCAGGTTGCTTCTCTCCTTGGTTAGTTTCCACCCGTTGNAGAATAGCCTGACTCCCTCTTCTTTGTGGCAGCCCCTAAGATATTGGAACACTGCTATCATGTCCCCCCTCGTCCTTCTCTTCATTAAACTAGACATACCCAATTCCAGCAACCGTTCCTTATATGTTTTAACCTCCAGTCCCCTAATCATCTTTGTTGCTCTTCTCTGTACTCTTTCTAGAGTCTCAACATCTTTTTTTACATCGTGGTGACCAAAACTGGATGCAGTATTCCAAGTATGGCCTTACCAAGGCATTGTAAAGTGGTATTAATACTTCACGTGATCTTGTTTCTATCGCTCTGTTAATGCAGCCTAGCACTGTGTTGGCTTTTTTGGCAGCTGCTGGCTCACATTTAAATGATTGTCCACTAGGACTCTGAGGTCCCTCTCACAGTTACTACTATTGAGCAAGGTACCCCCTATACTATACCTGTACATTTGGTTTTTCTTGCCTGAATGTAGAACCTTACTTTTTTCACCATTGAATTTCATTTTGTTAGATAGCGCCCAGTGTTTAAGTCTGTCCAGATCCTCCTGTATCCTAAGCCTGTCTTCTGGAGTGTTGGCTATTCCTGCCAGCTTGGTGTCGTCTGCAAATTTGATGAGTTCCCCATCTATCCCCTCGTCCAAATCGTTGATGAAGATGTTGAAGAGCGCTGGGCCCAGAACAGAGCCCTGGGGCACCCACTACACACTTCCCTCCATGTAGATGCAGTTCCATTTAAGACCACACGCTGAGTACGGCCGGTCAGCCAGCTACGGATCCATCTGGTGGTGATGCTGTCTATCTTATCAAGTAGTAGGTTGTGATCTACTTTGTCAAATGCCTTACTGAAGTCCAAGTAAATTATATCCACAGCATTCCTCTGGTCCACTAATTTTGTCACCTGGTCAAAGAATGCAATAAGATTTGTCTGGCATGATCTGTTTTTGACAAACCCGTGTTGGCTTTTAGTAATGACTTTGTTTGCCTGTAGGTGTTTGCTGATTCGTTGTTTGATTATCTTTTCCAGAATCTTCCTAGGTATTGAGGTCAGGCTGATAGGTCTGTAATTTCCTGGGTCCTTTTTTTTTCTTTTTTTGAAGATGGGAACTACATCAGCTCTTTTCCAGTCCTCTGGTAGTTCCCCAGTGCTCCAGGATCTTTGAAAAATATAGTTCAGTGGTTCTGAGATCATATCCGCCAGCTCCTTAAGAACCCTGGGGTGTAATCCATCTGGTCCTGGTGATTTGAACTCATCTAGGCTGGATAGGTGTTCACTTACCATTTTCTTGCCTATCTTAACTTGTATCTCTATTTTGCTTTTTATGGCACTATTTTTGGTAGGTTGGTCTGTTTTTTCCCTTTGTGTAAAGACAGAGGCACATACAGCTTTTTAATTATTCAAGTAGCAACAACATCACAGGGAATTTTCAACTTAGAATCATTTGTTCAGTCACTGTTCAAAGCTACAATGGCATTGAAAAAACAGACTTGTCAACAGTGAGAGCTGGGGTGGTAGAGCGCAAGGCACTGTGGTCCCAGCATGCAGGATGGAAAAGATGACTGCAACTGTGACTGGGGCAGATGCAGTTCCCAGACAATTACCACTTTGCAAGGCAGGGTACAAGGCAGCCAAAGGACAGAGATGGTGGGGAAATTGATGGGTGGGAGGAGATGGAAGCAGTCCCTTACCTTATTGAGGCTCAGGAAGCACAGAATGGCTTGCGTTGGGCGGACACTTGTTTAATAATGCACAATTCTCAGTTAACAATAGGAATCAGGACTGCCAGGATTGCAGTTACTAAGCAGTGGTCACTGCTTGATGTGTCACATCATGTGTAACATGTGTAACATGATGTGTCAATTTGTAAGAGCATCACACAGTGATGAAAATTTCAGTCCAAATTGTGATTGTAAGTCAAAGACTATCTTAACATCTAATTGTAATAAACACGAGAAAAATCAGCTCATTTATTGCAATTAGTTTTAAATCTGATTTTATTTAGCTATTCTCCTTTATTTCACCTTTAAACTAGTTCAGATACGAAACAGCGTTTTTTTAAAATGACATTGGCATTGATTGCTTCTGGTTTATATTAATGTTTGAACATATCCATTCAAATAAGGGCATTATAACAACAAACTTTGATTCACAGATAAACTCAAGCAGCTACTTCGTGCCAAAGAGGAAGCCTACAGGAAAAGAGATAGAAGGCCAGGAATGTATTAACAAGGGAGATCAGAGCAGCAAAAAGAAGCTACTCTGAAAAGCTGAGGAAATCAGCCCTCAACAAATGAACCAGCAAATGTGTGAAAAACCCTTAAAAATATCACTGGCTACAGCAAACCTCCTTTCCCATGCTGAAAGGAATTGACAACTGGCAGATGACCTGAATGTGTTTTACTGTACATCTGAGAGGAAATCATTGTCAACTATCGCCACCCTCTCCATTTCAGATACACCAAGTCTCCTACAACTGATTCCATCCCTCTGGGCCTCCCACCCAGAGGGTAATCACAGAAAAAGATGTGTGAGGTCTATTTCACAGACAGAAGCCTGGAAAAGCACCAGGCCTGACAAGATAATTTCTTCTTGACTGAAAGTTTGTGCTAACCAATTGGCCTCCATCTTCACCTGCATCTTTAATAAGTCACTAGAGATGTGTTATGTTCCTTCTTGCTTCAAACAATCTACTATCATCCCAGTGCCTAAGAAGCCCTCCATCAAGGAGCTGAACAACTACACACTAGTTGCTATGACATCCATAATTATGAAAACCTTTGAAAGGCTAGTGCTGGCCCACCTGAAAACCAACATGGATCCACTGTTAGACTCCTTGCAATTTGCATATTTGCTACTGAGCAAATAGATTGGCAGATGATGCTATTAATATAGTACTTCGCTACATCTTATAATATCTTAAATCTTCAAGGACCTATGCAAGGGTCCTTTTTGTAGACTTCAGCTCAACATTCAATACCATCATTCCAGATATTCTTCTCACTAAAATGACTCAGCTAGCTGTGCCTGACACGTAAGTGGATCATAAGCTTTCTAACAGATAGAAAGCAGCAGGTGAAACTAGGCAAAATCACAGGTGCCCCCCAAGGCTATGTGCTTTCTCCATTACTCTTTTCTCTATATAGGATCCCTTTGTTAAAATACTGAAGTTTGCAGATGATACAACAGTGATTGGTCTCATTCAAGACGACAACAAATCTGCATAAAGATGGGAAGTTGAACAACTGGCCCTATGGTGCAGCTGGACCAATCTTGAACTGAACACATTCAGAACTGTAGAGATGACAGTAGATTTTAAGAGAAGCCCTCCTATTCTACCACCTCTTACAATACTAGACAACACAGTATCAACAGTAGAGACTTTCAGGTTTTTAGGTTTTATAATATCTCAGGACTTAAAATGAACACTTAACATCAAAAACGTCATCAAAAAAGCACAACAAAGAATGTTTTTCCTGCGTCAACTCAGAAAGCTCAGAGTGTCCAAGGATGCAGTTCTACAAAGGAATTATTGAGTCTGTCATTTGCATCTCTATAACTGTCTGGTTTGGCACAGCAATGAAATAAGACAGATACAGACTTCAACAGATAGTTAGGACTGCAAAAAAAATAACAGCAACCAGCCTGCCTTCCACTGAAGACCTGTATACTGCATGAACCAGAAAGAGGGCTGTGAAAATATCTACAGACCCCGCACATCCTCTATATAAACTGTTTCAACTTCTTGACGCTATAAGGCATTGCACACCAAAACAAGCAGACACAAAGACAGTTTTTTCCCCATGCTATCACTCTGCTAAACAACTAATCCCTACAATACTGTCTATGCCCTAGGATGTCAAACCACCTAATAGGGCTGTATTACCAATTATTATTCTCATCTTTTCATCTTTCCTATTACCTATTTTCTTAGCTTCTTATAACTATAATTTGTTTTTTGTATCTCATGATTTATGTTGATTGCTTTTATTTAGTATTCTATTATGATTTAGGTTGATTATTTGGTATCCTATGACTATCACTGAGTGCTGTATCTTATGATTTATGATGATTGTATTTTATGATTATGATCATGATTTATCATTTGTTGATTGTATCTACACTGAGAGCTTATGCACCGGAGACAAATTCCTTGTGTGTCCAATCACATTTGGCCAATAAAGAATTCTATTCTATTCTATTCTATTCTATTCTATTCTATTCTATTCTATTCTATTCTATTCTATTCTATTTGTTTGATACATAATGAAACATTTGATCTTACAATCAAAACATGATTAACAAGCAAGTATTATATATGAACAACAGCCTAAACTATTCTGTAATTATTCCAATTAGGTTTAGAGTCTACCTGGTAACCTATTTGATGAATGCTCACATTTCTAAATTTATTGATTTAAATTAATATTAAAATATCTGTTACATACCTCAACAGACAAAAATGTTGGTTCATCATTTACTATGTCCACTCTGCCTGAAGAGATACTTCTATTTTTCAGATGAAAATGTGTTTTACTCATGTAGCCATCAGTAGAGTCCTATGTTTAGATATTAAAGAAAAGCAAATCTTTGAATTTTTTGTTTTCAGGAAAGAATTCTACAAGTTAAAGGTTTAACTTAAAGGATTTTAATTAAATTATGCAATAAGCAAACTGATACAAAAGTATCCCAGAATTAAATACTTAAGTCCTTGAGTAATCAAAATTCTGTGAAGTTGAGCCTGTCTCTCAGATATTACATGAATACATATATGTCATTTTCTTGGAAACAATGCATAATTGGTTTGTCATTGGCTTTTTCCAGGGTGTTTTGTCAAGTGTTATTGCTCAATATTCTTAAAACAATATATAAAAATTCAGAATTATTAGACCTATTCGATGGCACAGCCACACTTCTCTGTGCATAAATGATTCACCTGTGGAGATGGTTACCAGCATCAAATTCCTGGGTGTGCAGCTAACAAGTAGGCTGACTTGGTCGCTCAACAGTGAGAAACTGGTGAAGGGGGCACAGCAGGCCTGCATTTTCTGCGCCACATGAGAAAAGCACATCTTCCTTCCCCTGTCCTGACCACTTTATACAGGGGGACAATCGAGAGCATCCTGTCATACAGTATCACAGTCTGGTTTGGAGGCATCACTGCTTCAGACAGGAAGGCGGTGCAGAGAGTGGTGAGAATGGCCGAAAAGATCATTGGCAGTTCCCTCCCTCCCATCCAGGACATAGCACAGAAGCGCTGCTTGAGCAGGGTCCGTAAGATTATCTGGGACACTACACATCCTCTTCACGACCTGTTTTCCTTGTTACCTTCTG
>NW_015389676.1:31723-34306 GCF_001527695.2 Protobothrops mucrosquamatus
TTGTTACCTTCTGGGAGGAGGCTTCGTGGTATCCGAAGCAGAACATCCAGATTCAGCCAGAGTTTCATTCCATACAGCATTAACCTTGCGAACTCTCAAGCTTCCTCCTTCCGTTATATATTCAAGATGGACAATATTTAATATTTATTTGCTACGTATATGTAGGGATGTGGGTCTATACATATGTTGTTCATAGTATATTTAGGTGTGTGTCATGTATGTGTTTCACTTTGTGAGTGGGCAACTAAATTTCATTTTTTATGTGTGCCATTGTGCCCACAGTATAAAAATGACAATAAAGGTTATCTTATCTTATCTTATCTTATCTACTCCTACCCATATTTTCTATTCATGTTTATTCAAATATAAGCCCCCTTAAATTTAATGTTCAGTCTCATGTGTGCATAGGATTGCTGCTTCTGTTCTATTGATTCTATCCACTTACTTTCATATTACTAGAAAAATCTTTACTTTACCTTTTTCTTTCTGGTAATACTTCAGTTAATTGATAATCTTAAAGCTGATCTTTTTTTTCTCAATTTCCTTACTGGAGGAATCTTTTCACTTTCTTTCTAAGCTATCCTAGTAATATTATATTACTATCAAATATTAATTCATTGTCATGTTTTAAAACTAGCTCATCAAACTCAACCAACCATTATAAGTTCTAGTGGTATTACAACATAAAATACACTTTATTTATGGTTACAGAAATGTGTAGGTAATATATGAGGATTGAATCTAAGAAAAATTCAGTATTCTAAATACAGATGTTTTCATAATATGCAGTAGAATCTGATCTTTCAATAGAAGAATAAAAATACTAAATTTCACTATTTAAAACAATTATTAATTAGCTAACTAGAAACAAAATTTTCAGATGAAACATTTTGAAAAAGAATTGGAAGTTTCTAAGAACACATTCTGAGTATGATCTTCCAGGATGAGGGCATAATTATTTGTAAAATATTACAACTTAAAGCATTACTTAAAGAGGATGTGTTCCTTTTACAAAGCAACATTTTACAAAGTGTATCATACAATATGATTTTGCATTTTGCCTTACAAAATGTATCATATCAAATGTGGCAGAGAGAAAATAAAACCCAGGGTAAATATTCATAAATAAAAATCTCTAGTTAATACCATATTGAATAAGAATTTCAAAACAGTCAAAACAAAACAAGGTAGTATTGTTATTAAATCATATACGCTGACCCATTTTTCAGTTAAGTGCAGATGGTAAACCGATAAATTGTAAAAAAAAAAGGCACAAGCATTCAACAGACATTCAGTAAAAGCACTTGACAAGAAGCATGAAGAAGGTTTCTTCCCATATGCCATTGAAAACGGAACAAAAAAATTACCATCTGTAATACAGGAGAATGTGAAATAGCACTTTCTAAAATTAAACATTAAAGTACATAGACCCAGAAATGTACTAAAGAGCTCTGTAAGAATGAAAAAGTATAATTAAAACTGCTAACTTAATTTTCAAAATGTGAAGGGTTTTTTTGGACTTTAGGCATTATAAATGTCTCAATATGGTGCTTAGCAGCTTCAAATACTCTTATCAGCTAGAATTTATCTAGATACATATAAGTTTAGGTGATACCCACTTACAAGATCAAACCTGTTATAAGACCAAATCACCCTTGGTTTGGTCAATCACTGATGGTTGATCTTTACAAAAAGGAGAGATTACAGCTTTTTTATTCTCTTTGATTCACTGGCAGCTTTTGATACTGTTGATCATAATATCCCTGTGAACTGAATCTGTATATTGGAAGTTAGAGATACTGTACTAACCCACTTGTATCAATGGGGCAATATTCAGGAATAAAACTGGATAATTCCAAGCCAGTTAAGCTGAAAGATTCCATAACAATATATTTTATCCCAAATGCTGGTTAACTTTTACATGTTTGTTGAAGGGGAGCATCACTAAAATGTTTTTAATCTGTTCTAAAAATGTTAGTGCTTTTTCCCAATTTGCTATCGAGCCAAATTCACAGTAGCCTTATATGATATTAGAACCTGAATACCTATAGGTGTGTGTGTCCTTATGTAATTGTCTGTCTAGACCAGGGGTGTCAAACTGCCGGCCCATGGTCTGGTTACATCATGCTGAGGCTGCGCCCATCCCAGCTCTGGCAATGCGAAAAAGTCACGATATGTTGCGACATGTCACATGATGCGGCGAGTTTGACACCCGAGGTCTAGACCTACTGGGAATGCAATTTGCTACTGTATATTGTGACCCCAGAAAGGGCATTCTTGATTCAAGTACTCTAGTAGTGGAATTCCCCCAGAAATGCCAGGCATTAGGGTCACAATGTTCACTTGAGTATAGCCTATCTTCATGCCTTCTGGTCTTATTCATTATTGTCATGTAGCTTGTTTTTAAGCTGGCTTTAAATATTTTATTTTTAGAAGTTTCAGTTGCTTAAAAGTCACTGTAAATTGATTTTAAATGTCCTCACTTTGGAATTTGTTATTTACCACTGAAAATGGGTTAAAATTTTATAAATCAAATAAATTCACAGCATAAAACCTGAATAGGTCATATTACACATGTAATCC
>NW_015389676.1:35246-38433 GCF_001527695.2 Protobothrops mucrosquamatus
ATTGTCATGTAGCTTGTTTTTAAGCTGGCTTTAAATATTTTATTTTTAGAAGTTTCAGTTGCTTAAAAGTCACTGTAAATTGATTTTAAATGTCCTCACTTTGGAATTTGTTATTTACCACTGAAAATGGGTTAAAATTTTATAAATCAAATAAATTCACAGCATAAAACCTGAATAGGTCATATTACACATGTAATCCCAACAACGTTGGCATATTCCAGCTATTTCATGTCTCCCCCCCCTTTTTTTTTTCTCAGAGCAAAATCACTCCAGTGGAATGCTGAGGCCCCTTTAAGTTCCTTCTGCTTTTTTTTTTCACTGCACAAAGTCAGCCCCATATAATTAGCAGACAAGCCAGGCATGCCTCAGCAGAAGCAGAGTGCTGGATAGCAAGGGTGTCTGGGATTCAGCCAGGGGTCTTATGTCTTGCAGAGCAGGGCAAGCAGCCCTAGAGCTACTTGGTTCCAGGGCTGCTTGCTACTCCGCAAGGCAGGGTGCAGGATGCCAAAAGGGCAGAGATGGAAGGGAGATAGGCAAGTAAGGGGAAATGGAGGCAGCTCTTTCCTTACTGAAGCTTGGGCCTGGAAGGACCCAAAACCAAAATGGCTTAGACTACGTTGGTATTTGGCTAACAACTGGTAAATTTCACTTAATGACAGCAACGTGGATTGTCAAGATTGCAGTCACTAAGTGATGTAATCCCATGATTTCTTATTTTACAACCGCATTGCAGCAATTGGAATTCTAGTCTCAACTGTGGTCGTAAATTGAAAACTATCTACAGTATGTAGCCACTATTTTCAAGGAGCATATCAGGAATCACTTGAACTTCTGTTTCTCATTAACAGAAAACCAGAGGAATTATGTAATGAACTTAAAGAAGTTGTTACGGAAGAATGTGAAAAAAAACTGCCAAAAATGAAGAAAGTGAGGAAAGCAAACTGAATGTCAGAACAAACAGTGAAAATGGCAAAGTAAAGAAGAAAGTCAAAGTCAAACAACAAACATGTCAGAAGGGAACTTAACAAGGTGTTTCAGAGAGCTGTTAGAAGAGACAAGAAACAATATTTGTAAAGACAGTGAAGATGGAAACAGACACGGAGAGCAAGGAAAATCTTTCAAAAGATCTCTGAAATCAGAAGAATGTTCTAATCTCAAATTGATATGCTAAAGGATGCCAATGAACAGACAGTAACCAATTCAGTGGAGAACAAAGGAAAATAAAAGTATACTGAAACACTATACAGTAGAGATGTCAAGGTATTCAATATACCTTAGAAGATATTCTCTACTTATAAGTAACAGAAGATGAAGTTAGATAAACTTCAAGCCTTACCAAGTCAGAAGGCTATAGGAAGTTAGTATACTTAATACCCTTAATTTCACATTCTAGCAAAATAAGGATCATCCAAAGCAAATTATAGCCATATATGGGAAAAGAGATGCCAGATGTTCAGATAGCTTTAGAATAGCCAGGGAACACGAGATATAATAGCTGATGCTGGATATTTAAGAGAGCAAAAGAATAGCAAAAAGAAGTATATGCTTCACTGAAAAGCCTTCAATTGCGTTGATCACATCAAGCTGTGGAAATGCTAAGAAAAATGGAAATCCCAGACTTCCCATTATTTTCATGGGAAATGTACAGATAGGTCGGGAACTCACAAAAAAATAGATTCATTCCAGGTTGGCAAAAAAATATATGATAAGATTGCATCCTCTGCCCTTATTTATTCAATCTATATGGTGAATATTAAGGAAAGCTGAACTGGAAGAAGATAAGAAGGTTGTAAAACTGAAGGAAAAGATATAAATAACCTGCCTTTTGATGATACTGCTGACAGTCAAAAATGCAAAGGATCCACAAGCCTTAGTCAAAGAGCACAGTGAATAAATAGGACTAAAATGAAATATAAAGATAACCAACCTAATAAAAGCAATTGCAACAAGTCCTAGATTTGACAATGAAGGTATCAAAATGGTGGGTAGCTTCTGCCTAAACTATCAAATGTAAGGGAACAAGCAGTCAAGAAAACTAGCACTTGATAGAGCAGCTATGAGGGAGGGCCTTGAAAAAAATATTCAAATGATGTGATGTGTCTATACCTATCTACCTACTTATTATAAATTATCCTACTTCAAACGTATTATGCAACAACTCGGGTCTCTGAAAAAGGCTCTAATGCTGAAAAAGATGGAAGGAAATAAATGGAGGCTGACAGCAGTAAGGTACATGCACTCAGTTACACTGAAAAGTACCCTGTTGGGCAATTTGACAAAACAGATTAGGGATAGATCATGGTACCAGGAATTGAAAATCTGATGGCACATAGTCTATACATCTATTGCTCTTTATATTACTGCTGTGTAGCTTTATATAAAGAGAGGGTTGCTTCCAACCACATTATATTTTGTTTGTTCTTCAAGGACCACAAGAAATATGTCGAGATTCCATTTTGGGGAGTGAAAACATACCACAGCTGAAAACGTATTACTGAGAATTAAACAACAGAAAGTTGTAAAATTTAGATCAGCACAATAATCTGGGAATATTCTGGGTTGTCCATTTTTGCTTTGTATCATAGATACAGACTATTGTTCTTCACTCGGGTTTTGTGTTGCTCACAAGTGGTATTAATTTTGATGTAAAAAAATAGATTTTTAACATTGGCTAAAATGGAAAAGCGTCTATAACAGAGGAGAAATATTTTTTAAAGATTGATGAAACACAAGAATTTCTACTCTAGACACATTCACTTGCTGTTTTAATCACTTTCCTCTATACCTCCCAATATGTTCCTGATACATTTCTCAAAATCCATATGCAGTCATCAGTTCCAAAGACTCTTCAGTAATGTTTTCATTAGTGAGCATTCAAAGATGAACAATCCCCAGATGTTAGTGAATTACAAATCCCAGCATTCTTCATCATTGTCCATACTGATAGGAGATTCTGGGTATCGGGATCAATAAATCCTGTATTATACTTGGAGGTGTGGACAACAAGATGCAACTTTTTTTCACATGTGGTGGACTTGCAAGGTTATTAAGGCCTTCTGGATAAAACTATGGTGGAATCTACAGCAAGTTTTTAAAAGAAGAATTTTTTTCTTGCCTCAGTTGTTTCTCCTAGGTATTACACATAATTTGGACGTAAAAGAAACGAATTTGATGTTGTATTGTTTAA